>NC_089839.1:204356708-204581708 GCF_035609145.1 Eleutherodactylus coqui
CCAGAACAGACCGACATGACTGCTCATCTTCACCCCTTCGAGAGCTGAGCTCAGGGAGATGAAGCCTGCATTTATCACTAGTTTCCCCTCTGTGGGCTCCAAGTCATATAATGGCCAGATCTACTGTAATTACTCGTGCACACAGGATGGCATAGTGTATGACCGCTTTGGCAACATAATAACTAGTTTCTTCGTATGCCATCAGAAAATCTGCCAGCATGTATTGGAAATATCTATCTCTGTAAACCATCTCATAGACAATCATATGGGCTTTTATTTGGAGGAAGAGAGAAAATCATTACACTCCTCAAGCAGTTTGCAGATGTTGCAAAGTTGCGATTCATGGCCGATCTTAGACAGAGTGCGGCGATGGGCAAAATTATAAATGGGGCCCCAAATGCTCAATTATATTATCAACAACACTGTGATATTCAGTTAATATAGAAGGTGGTACGATCAGATCAGTAGCACTAATTTCCAGCGCTTCCAGAAGTACTGAGGTTTAGTGGTACTGAATAAAGACCGCTGTGCAATGACAAATATTACCCTCATAAAGTGACCATGTAGCAGTAGATACCAGCTCTGACAGGTGCTCTGTAGACAGTCTAAGTGATTACAGCACCGCTATGTATTCAGAGATCGCAGGTGACGTCTGCAAACCCCAGATAGAGAACTGTGGATGAGTCGGGCTGCTTGGTTCATTCTAAGTTATCCTCCTATGACGTTGGACGCCTTTGAATTGTACAATCGTCACCACGTTGTGGGCTTTGACAGTGAACTGCGAAAAGCCAACAATCAGGGTTGCATCTAGAATGGAGTTGCTCTTGCAGCGCCAACATATAAAATACAATCCCATAACGAAAAATACAGTCCCTTGTAAAAACCTCAATTCCCCTCCCTTTAGCTCTTTTATCATATCATCCCATGAAAAACTTTAGAGTCCTCTCTTGTTTCCCTCCAGGAGTCCCATTCCAGACACAAGGCAGTACTCCAGCAGTAGGTCACCCTGCCTATACTCTTCCATTGTAATATGGTGTTCATCAGCTGACTGCTCACTAGCTTCAATGAACAGGCAGCGGAATACCTGAAGTAGGAGCTTGGGGCAACTGCCCAGTTTACCCCCCCAACGCCCGGCCCTGGGTGGGATTCAGACCCACAACTCCAATGGTGTGCCAACTGCTGAGTTCCCACTCCCGGCTGCAAGATTTTTCCAGAGCTGCACCAGTTCTGTGCAATGTGCTAACCCAGAGAATCAGGTTTATACCCAGCATACCCTAAAAACACATCTTTTTAGGGAGGCCTTCCGTCTTCCCCAATTTAACTCTTCTCCATTTACGTTACTTATTCACGCTCCTTTGGAAAGCTGACCCCCTTCTTCCCACTCTATCCCCCACACACCCTATTGCACCTCTCACCTGTATATACAGAGATATGGCTGGTGACTGCTTCATACAGCTTTATGTAGACACTAGCTGATATAGCCGGCTTTGCCCAAGTTAACTTATTACAGGTGTTTACGTCTTGTTCGCCCAGAAAATGTTATGAAGTCGTGATTACTTCAGAGGAACCAAGAATAAAATATGTATACGCACAGTGGAGCTTTAGATTCTCCTCAGGCTGCATGTACCGATGTCCCTCTGCAGAATGTGCCATCCCTCTCACTCTGCTCACTTTTTACCCTTAAATGTTAAGCCGCTTTTTATTCAGATTTAACCCCAGACTGGGGATTGCAGCCCTTTCTTAGCCTAAGAAGCCATGCTCCATCCATGCAGTCCGTGGCTGCTTCCCTAAATACTTTACAGCCTTTTAACATGCACACAGAGGTCAGTTAGATTGTCCTCAGTATATACAAATAGAGGAGAGATAGATTCTCCTCAGCATACAAATCATTTCCATAGGCTTTACGGTTTCTGAGAAAGCAACTATCCCATGTATAGCAGATTTTTGCAGTTTCTCACGCTTTGAATTGAATATTGAAGTTGTGACCCCTTTACTTTTCCTATTTAGGATGTAAAGAATGGTTGTGGCAAATTTCATGTTTGTGCGGTTCAGATGTGTGTTATTAGTTACATAACATAGGGGGTCACTTACTTCTGTACTAAGAATTGAACAAACAATTACAAACCTTTACTTTTCCTACGTGGCAACTAAAGAATGGTCATGCCAAATTTCAAGTTTGTACGACCCCAGGAAGTTAGAGATTTAGATTAGGTACATAAAATAGGGGGTCGCTCACTTTTGCTCTTAGAATCGAATGATCAAGTTGCGACCCCTTTACTTTTCCTAGTCAGTATTTAAAGAAAGGTAGTGCTAACTTTCACGTTTTTATGACACTGGGAAGTTACATAACACAGGGGGTCACTTAATTTTGCACATAGTATTGAATAGTCAAATTGTGACTGCTTTACTTTTCCTATTTACAACCTAAAGAATGCTCATACCAAATGTCACGTTTGTGCGGTACAGATGTGTGGTATTATTTACATTACATAGGGAGTCACATACGTTTGCAATTACAATTGAATAATCAAGTTGCAACCCTTTTACTTTTGCTCTGTGGGACCTAAAGATTGAGCGTGCCAAATTTCAAGTTTGTACGACACCAGGAAATTAGAGAATTAGATTAGGTACATAACATAGGGGTTCTCTTACTTTTGCACTTAGAATTGATAACCCATGTTGTGACCCCTTTACTTTTCCTATGTAGGACATAAAGAAAGCTTGTGCCGAATTCCACGTTTGTACGACACCGGGAAATTACATAACATAAGAGGTCACTTTTGCACTTAGAATTGAATATTGAAGTTGCGACCCCTTTACTCTACCTATATAGGACCTTAAGAATGCTTGTGCCAAATTTCACATTTGCACAACACCGGTAAGTTAGACAATGAGTGGCAAGTCAGTCAATCAGTCAGTCAGTGAGGGCTTTCACCTTTATATATATAGATGTAGAGCCCCCTATCTTATTTCCAGGGTTGCACAGAACAAGCTCTTACACCATGTGCGTTACCGCTATTTCCTTTTATTCCGTAAGCTCTTGCCAGCTGGCCCTCATTCCTATTGTTGATACTGTATGTTGTATCTTATTTTGTGTATGTTGTCTCTGACTTGTAAAGTGTTGTGGATTACAATGGCGCTATATAAATAAATCATATTACTCTTGGCCACCCGGCCTGTGGGAAAAGGTTGGGGTGGCCTGGCCGTTTCACAGTCCTCAAGCCCGTTTCACCGTCCTCAAGCACCAGGCGAAGCGCTGCTAGTCAGACCTTATGTGCCCACCCAATGATAACATAGATCTCTGCTGTATTTATGCGCCACTAGATGCAGAGACTTTGACCTTAGGGAGACGCATGTTTTATACTTACCAGAGGAGAATGGAAAAATATCTAAAATATCTACACAGAATGACTCACTCGCTGCTGAAGAGCCGAATCCCATAGAAAGGGCGAATTAAAATGAATTGTTAGGCGAATTTGATTGACAAGAAATTGCTGTTGGCACCAGCTCATTTGCATAGATTACTGAGCGAGTGCTGTGATTGGCCGACACTGTAGCTTAACGGTTAGTGCAGCACTTCCCATGAGGAGCCTTGTTATAGACATCTCAACATAATCATTATGCGCCACTAGATGCAGAGACTTTGACCTTAGGGAGACGCATGTTTTATACTTACCAGAGGAGAATGGAAATATATCTAAAACTAGCGTACCCGTCGCGCGTTGCTGCGAAGACAGACATACATACATACATTCGTTTTTATATATCTAGCCGTTGTATGGAACATCCAATTCATCCGGCTGCTGTGGCTTCTTGGGAAGATAGCCTAGTACATGTTTGTCCACTTCCAACTCCAATGGAGACTGACTGTAAATGGCTGGCGTGCTCTAGTATTTATGGTTTCAAGCTGTACGTGTCATTGCATACAGTCTATCTATCTATCTATCTATCTATCTATCTATCTATCTATCTATCTATCTATCTATCTAGGTTATTGCATACAGTCTATCTATCTATGACATCAGGAAATGAGAGAATTAGATTCCGTACATAAAATTTGAATGCTAATTCTTTGGCGTTTTGAATTGAATAATCGAGTTGGGACCCATTAACTTTTCCTATTTATGACATAATCAATGCTCGTGCCAAATTTCAAGTTTCTATGACATTGGGAAGTGAGAGAATTAAATTCCGTACATAAAATTTGGACGCTAATTCTTTTGCGCTTAGAATTGAATAATCGAGTTGGGATGAGACATAAGGCCTTGCCCATAAGCATTCCCCAACTTCCAAGAACTGAACCTACCTACCTGAATGAGATTTTGTAGGCCGCTGCTTCCCCCTTGCGGGCTGCAGCGATTGTCCTTGTGCTCTGTTGATGGTCATTGCAAAAGCGAGTCGCACCGGAAACGGTAAACGTTTGAATTCAAATGGCATATCTGTTGAGATAATTGGAATCCGTGGCAACAGGACATCTTCCCCTTGAATTTCCCATTCAGAATTGTAGCTTCGATGACATTGTTCATCATCTTTTTCACTGAAAGTCTTGTACCGTTGCAAAGTCGTGGTGGATGGATGTTTCGGAGAAGAATGATAGGCACGCCTATTTTCAATGTTAAAATATGCGGTGGCATACCTGGAAAATCGAGTGAATTCAAGAATTCCGTTGGGTAATTGACAGCTTCATCTTGATTCATCACAGTATCGATGGACTTATACGTTGTCGCTTCGCCTGGTATTCCGTTTTGAATGCTGAAATTGATGGCATTGACATCGTTGTTGGTAGCTGCTAATATAGCTCGTGCGCTGAGCCACTGATGATTTTGGTAATTCCACGCAATATTTGGGAACACCTTTTGGATCAATTCGTCTTTGGTTGATGTCATCTTTCCAAAGTTTGTTGGCAATGTGATACATTGTGTAGATCTGTCGATAGGCATTTTCCCATTTCCAATATCCAGCAATTGTTTTGCGAAGCGTTCGGCGGATGCATCATTTTGTAGTTGAACACGCATATTGGTTTTCAAAGTCAATTTCTTTACATGTCGCCATAGAACTGACAGCCTTAATGACATCACAATGCAGCTTTATAGAACATGTTGGGGCATGTTCAAGGGCGTCTGATGTTGATGACATCAGTGATGACATCACAATAGCAGGTGGCTTACTTATTCGATCTACGTGGGGGGGGGTGGTAACTTTCGACGACACTCGCGCGCGCGCCATTTGTCGTAGGATAGTTTTACTATGCCTATAATCTTCCCAGGAGTGTACTCAACAACTTCCCAAAGTTTCATGGCGATCGGATGAATGGTGTAGTAGCGCATAAAGGACAAACAGACAGACACGCAGACAGACAGACACGCACGCACGCAGACAGACATACATTCAATTTTATATATATAGATATCTACACAGAATGACTCACTCGCTGCTGAAGAGCCGAATCCCATAGAAAGGGCGAACTAAAATGAATTGTTAGGCGAATTTGATTGACAAGAAATTGCTGTTGGCACCAGCTCATTTGCATAGATTACTGAGCGAGTGCTGTGATTGGCCGACACTGTAGCTTAACGGTTAGTGCAGCACTTCCCATGAGGAGCCTTGTTATAGACATCTCAACATAGTCATAGAGTCCTTCCCTTCTTCCCCTCTGCTCTCTAGCCAGATTTTACCATTTCAACAAGGGAAGGGACACTACTATCAAAAATTATTTTATAACATCTCAACAAGCCTTGTCTAACAAGTAGTCAAAATAAATATATAATTCCTATGACATTGCCTGTTCTGTACAAGATTATACCCAGACCCAGAACAGACCGACATGACTGCTCATCTTCACCCCTTCGAGAGCTGAGCTCAGGGAGATGAAGCCTGCATTTATCACTAGTTTCCCCTCTGTGGGCTCCAAGTCATATAATGGCCAGATCTACTGTAATTACTCGTGCACACAGGATGGCATAGTGTATGACCGCTTTGGCAACATAATAACTAGTTTCTTCGTATGCCATCAGAAAATCTGCCAGCATGTATTGGAAATATCTATCTCTGTAAACCATCTCATAGACAATCATATGGGCTTTTATTTGGAGGAAGAGAGAAAATCATTACACTCCTCAAGCAGTTTGCAGATGTTGCAAAGTTGCGATTCATGGCCGATCTTAGACAGAGTGCGGCGATGGGCAAAATTATAAATGGGGCCCCAAATGCTCAATTATATTATCAACAACACTGTGATATACAGTTAATATAGAAGGTGGTACAATCAGATCGGTAGCACTAATTTCCAGCGCTTCCAGAAGTACTGAGGTTTAGTGGTACTGAATAAAGACCGCTGTGCAATGACAAATATTACCCTCATAAAGTGACCATGTAGCAGTAGATACCAGCTCTGACAGGTGCTCTGTAGACAGTCTAAGTGATTACAGTACCGCTATGTATTCAGAGATCGCAGGTGACGTCTGCAAACCCCAGATAGAGAACTGTGGATGAGTCGGGCTGCTTGGTTCATTCTAAGTTATCCTCCTATGACGTTGGACGCCTTTGAATTGTACAATCGTCACCACGTTGTGGGCTTTGACAGTGAACTGCGAAAAGCCAACAGATCAGGGTTGCATCTAGAATGGAGTTGCTCTTGCAGCGCCAACATATAAAATACAATCCCATAACGAAAAATACAGTCCCTTGTAAAAAACTCAATTCCCCTCCCTTTAGCTCTTTTATCATATCATCCCATGAAAAACTTTAGAGTCCTCTCTTGTTTCCCTCCAGGAGTCCCATTCCAGACACAAGGCAGTACTCCAGCAGTAGGTCACCCTGCCTATACTCTTCCATTGTAATATGGTGTTCATCAGCTGACTGCTCACTAGCTTCAATGAACAGGCAGCGGAATACCTGAAGTAGGAGCTTGGGGCAACTGCCCAGTTTACCCCCCCCCCCCCCAACGCCCGGCCCTGGGTGGGATTCAGACCCACAACTCCAATGCTGTGCCAACTGCTGAGTTCCCACTCCCGGCTGCAAGATTTTTCCAGAGCTGCACCAGTTCTGTGCAATGTGCTAACCCAGAGAATCAGGTTTATTCCCAGCACCCAGCATACCCTAAAAACACATCTTTTTAGGGAGGCCTTCCGTCTTCCCCAATTTAACTCTTCTCCATTTACGTTACTTATTCACGCTCCTTTGGAAAGCTGACCCCCTTCTTCCCACTCTATCCCCCACACACCCTATTGCACCTCTCACCTGTATATACAGAGATATGGCTGGTGACTGCTTCATACAGCTTTATGTAGACACTAGCTGATATAGCTGGCTTTGCCCAAGTTAACTTATTACAGGTGTTTACGTCTTGTTCGCCCAGAAAATGTTATGAAGTCGTGATTACTTCAGAGGAACCAAGAATAAAATATGTATACGCACAGTGGAGCTTTAGATTCTCCTCAGGCTGCATGTACCGATGTCCCTCTGCAGAATGTGCCATCCCTCTCACTCTGCTCACTTTTTACCCTTAAATGTTAAGCCGCTTTTTATTCAGATTTAACCCCAGACTGGGGATTGCAGCCCTTTCTTAGCCTAAGAAGCCATGCTCCATCCATGCAGTCCGTGGCTGCTTCCCTAAATACTTTACAGCCTTTTAACATGCACACAGAGGTCAGTTAGATTGTCCTCAGTATATACAAATAGAGGAGAGATAGATTCTCCTCAGCATACAAATCATTTCCATAGGCTTTACGGTTTCTGAGAAAGCAACTATCCCATGTATAGCAGATTTTTGCAGTTTCTCACGCTTTGAATTGAATATTGAAGTTGTGACCCCTTTACTTTTCCTATTTAGGATGTAAAGAATGGTTGTGGCAAATTTCATGTTTGTGCGGTTCAGATGTGTGTTATTAGTTACATAACATAGGGGGTCACTTACTTCTGTACTAAGAATTGAACAAACAATTACAAACCTTTACTTTTCCTATGTGGCAACTAAAGAATGGTCATGCCAAATTTCAAGTTTGTACGACCCCAGGAAGTTAGAGATTTAGATTAGGTACATAAAATAGGGGGTCGCTCACTTTTGCTCTTAGAATCGAATGATCAAGTTGCGACCCCTTTACTTTTCCTAGTCAGTATTTAAAGAAAGGTCGTGCTAACTTTCACGTTTTTATGACACTGGGAAGTTACATAACACAGGGGGTCACTTAATTTTGCACATAGTATTGAATAGTCAAATTGTGACTGCTTTGCTTTTCCTATTTACAACCTAAAGAATGCTCATACCAAATGTCACGTTTGTGCGGTACAGATGTGTGGTATTATTTACATTACATAGGGAGTCACATACGTTTGCAATTACAATTGAATAATCAAGTTGCAACCCTTTTACTTTTGCTCTGTGGGACCTAAAGATTGAGCGTGCCAAATTTCAAGTTTGTACGACACCAGGAAATTAGAGAATTAGATTAGGTACATAACATAGGGGTTCTCTTACTTTTGCACTTAGAATTGATAACCCATGTTGTGACCCCTTTACTTTTCCTATGTAGGACATAAAGAAAGCTTGTGCCGAATTCCACGTTTGTACGACACCGGGAAATTACATAACATAAGAGGTCACTTTTGCACTTAGAATTGAATATTGAAGTTGCGACCCCTTTACTCTTCCTATATAGGACCTTAAGAATGCTTGTGCCAAATTTCACATTTGCACAACACCGGTAAGTTAGACAATGAGTGGCAAGTCAGTCAATCAGTCAGTCAGTGAGGGCTTTCACCTTTATATATATAGATGTAGAGCCCCCTATCTTATTTCCAGGGTTGCACAGAACAAGCTCTTACACCATGTGCGTTACCGCTATTTCCTTTTATTCCGTAAGCTCTTGCCAGCTGGCCCTCATTCCTATTGTTGATACTGTATGTTGTATCTTATTTTGTGTATGTTGTCTCTGACTTGTAAAGTGTTGTGGATTACAATGGCGCTATATAAATAAATCATATTACTCTTGGCCACCCGGCCTGTGGGAAAAGGTTGGGGTGGCCTGGCCGTTTCACAGTCCTCAAGCCCGTTTCACCGTCCTCAAGCACCAGGCGAAGCGCTGCTAGTCAGACCTTATGTGCCCACCCAATGATAACATAGATCTCTGCTGTATTTATGTGCCACTAGATGCAGAGACTTTGACCTTAGGGAGACGCATGTTTTATACTTACCAGAGGAGAATGGAAAAATATCTAAAATATCTACACAGAATGACTCACTCGCTGCTGAAGAGCCGAATCCCATAGAAAGGGCGAACTAAAATGAATTGTTAGGCGAATTTGATTGACAAGAAATTGCTGTTGGCACCAGCTCATTTGCATAGATTACTGAGCGAGTGCTGTCATTGGCCGACACTGTAGCTTAACGGTTAGTGCAGCACTTCCCATGAGGAGCCTTGTTATAGACATCTCAACATAGTCATAGAGTCCTTCCCTTCTTCCCCTCTGCTCTCTAGCCAGATTTTACCATTTCAACAAGGGAAGGGACACTACTATCAAAAATTACTTTATAACATCTCAACAAGCCTTGTCTAACAAGTAGTCAAAATAAATATATAATTCCGGGGGGCGTGGCCTGGAGTGAGACAGGGACGGCAGCGCTTGTGTAACCTCCGCTCGGCGGTGACTCCTAGCGACTAACACAGCAGTCGGTGGGGAAAAAAAAGCTTACCCTTGGCTAGGGGAATGATCCAGGACTATGGCGGCAGCTAAAAGAAAGACTTCAAGAGCGGTCCCGGCGCGCCTGGAGGAGTTCTTTGCTCCGCGCGGCTCATCTTCTGAAATGGCGGCGGAGGGAGCTCCGGAGTCGGCAGCGGGAACTCCGGTAAGAGACCTCCGCAAATCCCTGATCCCCAGACCCACTAGCAGAGAAGAAGAAGATAGAGGTCAGGAGGAGATAGTGGGGGCAAGACAGGAGGAGAAAGGAACTGCAACGGGGAATAAACAGAAATCCGGGGCCCCCACAAGCCGCAGTACAAAAAACAAAATGGCGCCGACGGCAGCGCAGGGAGCCTGTTCTGCCTCAAACAGCCCTGCCAAACACAGGCAAAAAATGTCAGACGTAGCAGACGGAGAAATTTCTGAAATATCCATCTCCCAATTATCAACAGAAGGCGAGATCGATAACCTCGCTGCATCTGACAAACCAGCCTCTGAATCGTATATCAAAGAGGCGATACTAGCTTTGAGAAACACCATACAGGTCGACTTGAGGGGGCTGTCCCAACATGTAGATGCATCAGTCCTGGAAGTTACTAACAGACTAAACAACACTGAAAATAAAATGGAAGAAATCGTAAAATCGCATAATGCGCTTATCGACTCCCATTACGACCTGGAAGGGACTGTTACTGCGTTACAAAAAAAGCTAATTGATATGGAGGACAGAAATAGACGAAATAACGTCAAGATCCGGGGAGTCCCTGAAAATATATCTAACGCGGAGATCCCCGACTTTGTCACGCGTCTGATCCAGAAGGTACTCCCAGGTCTTCCTGATCACGAGGGGAAGATCGATAGAGCGCATCGGCTCCCCCTCCCGAAATTTTTAAAAGAAGGCACCCCAAGAGATATCATCGTGCGGCTCCATTACTTTAGCACGAAAGACGCCCTCATGACCGCGGCGAGGAAATTGAAGACCTTGCCTAGTCCTTTCGCAGATATTCGCCTGTACATCGATCTTTCTCAGGCTACTATGACAGCGAGGCGAAATTTTGCAAGCGTAACTTCTGCCCTGAGAGAGGCGAATATCCCATACAGGTGGGGTTTCCCCACGAAGATCATTGCCTTTAAAGACAACATGCCACACGTGTTTCTAGATCCTGCTTCCGCCAAATCCTCCCTAAACGTATGGGGTCTGAAGACGGTGGACCCCCTCCCGGCTCGCTCGGGAGAATCATCGAACGGTCCTCGAGACAGAAGACTACAGCCAAGACTTTCTTAACGTCCCAAAGGAGAGTCTCCCCTTCCATTCCAACCTGACAGGTTCCACCGGCACAAGAAAGACGACATTTGAGAGTCCGGCCAGTCACTCTCACGAACTCTTCTTTCTTCCCCCCCAAATGTTTCAGCAAGCTACAGCTTGCCACTTCCTTTTCTTCCTACTATATTGTTTCTCTCTTGTCTATAACAAGGTTTCGTTACAAGATTTAGCAATGTATATCTATTTAACTTGCTGCATAACAATCTGTTGTTGTTTTTTGCTCAGTTATGTTTTTCTAGGCATCACCTTTTTTTTGGAACTCCGGTCTCTTAGCTCCAGAATGCTCGCTTCAAGGATATGGCCTTGAGAATTCTGTCACTGAATGTCAACGGGATTAATCTCCCACAGAAAAGAAGTTTCACATGGAAAGAAGCCCTTCACCACAACATCGATATAGTATGTATCCAGGAGACGCACCTACTAGATACAGACACACACCGCATGTTTCATAGAAAATTTCCACACACTGTATTTGCCTGCGCCCCAAAGAAACGAGCTGGGGTCATGGTGGCTGTCCGGGACTCCATTCTTTTTCTCTCACAAAACAACTATGCGACCCAGATGGCCGTTACATAGTTCTGGTAGGAGAGCTGAAAGGCTCCCCAATTACTTTAGTCAACGCTTATGTCCCGAACAACAAACAAATAAACTTTCTAAACAAACTTATGAAAAAAGTTAAAAAAATAGCGATGGGGCCACTACTCCTATGCGGAGACTTTAACTTGTGCCCCGAAAAATCTATTGACTCCACCCAACATTCAAAAAAAACAACTGGCGCTGGTTTAAATCACTGGCTGCGTAAATACTCGCTCTTTGATACCTACCGTTGTTTAAACGCCACGTCTAGGGAATATACATTCTACTCTTCCCGCCACAAAACGTTCTCCCGCATCGACTTATGTCTGGTGGATAAACAGCTCATAACAGCAGTAGTGAAGGCAGAAGTAAGCACGGCTACGTGGTCTGACCATGCCCCAATAGTGACATCAATAGCACTGGGCAGGTCTAGGCAACCAACTAGATTGTGGAGAAATAACGTGTATTTAATGAAAATCCCTGAATACAGAACCGAAATCACAAAGAGCATAGAGGAGTTCTTCACAATAAACGACTCTCCAGACATAGATCCCGGTACTCTGTGGAATGCTCATAAAGCGTTCATGCGAGGGGTGCTTATTAAGTTAGGGGCCAGATTCAAAAGGAAAAAGCTAGAAAAAACTGACTCTCTGGTGCGGCAGATACAGCGTCTGGAAGACGAGATGCATAAAAACCCCCTCCCAGCCTCCCATAACGAGCTATTTAAACTAAGACTCGAACTTCGTAAATTATTACATAGCGACTTCGACAAAGAAACCACAGCTCGGAGAGCTAACGTCTATTCCTCGCTGAATAAACCATCTAGATGGATGGCCAATCTAGTTAAAAGAAAGTCGGTTAAAGCCACGATTCCATTCTTGTGGAATTCAAAGCATAAGGAATTCAAAATAACCCACCCAAAGCAGGTAGCAGACAAATTTTGCTCTTACTATAGCGAACTATACAATTTAAAAGACGACTCGTCTGTCACACAACCAAACAAAAATGCGATAGACAAATTCTTAAATAACCTAAATCTCCCTAGCATTACCAGTGTACAAGCGAAGGAATTAGACAGGGAGATATCCGGTCCTGAAATCACTGAGACAATCTTAAATATGAAGAATCATAAGGCCCCCGGTCCTGATGGATACTCGTCAGAGTATTATAAACTATTCTCGTCCTTTCTGTCCCCATATTTAGTTAACTATTTCAATTCCGCTATGAGACGGGGCGCCTTTCCAGAAGAGGCTCTGCAGGCCATCATTGTAGTCTTGCCCAAAGCGGGCAAACCCCCAGACGACCCATCTAACTTTCGGCCAATATCGCTGTTAAATACGGATATAAAAATTTACTCCAAAACATTAGCGACTCGGCTGCTTGGAATCCTTCCCGAGATCATACATTCCGACCAGGTCGGATTTGTGAGGGGGAGGCAGGCCCCGGATGGCACCCGCAAAGTCCTGAACCTTCTACATTCTTTAAAAACATCTCACACTCCGGCAGTCATGTTGGCCCTTGATGCTGAAAAAGCTTTTGACCGGGTCCATTGGGATTATGCATTCCAAACGTTAGCCAGGTTTGGCTTGGGGGAGGGGCTGCGGAGTGCCATCCGGGCTCTGTATTCTGTTCCGTCGGCGAGGACACTGGTGGATGGCACGCTTTCCGACTCGTTTAAAATATCGAACGGAACGAGGCAGGGCTGCCCCCTTTCCCCGATTCTATATGTTCTCGCCATAGAACCCCTTGCAGAAGCCATTAGGTCGTCCCTTGAAGTAAGAGATATCCCATTAAACTTCCGCCAATACAGGATTGGGTTATTCGCGGATGATGTCATTCTAACCTTGACGCATCCCCTCAACTCCCTAAGGGCAGCCCAACAAATCCTACACTCATTCAGCAGAGTGTCATACTATAAACTCAATACAAATAAATCAATAATCTTGGGGATCAATACTCCTATAGAACTAAAAAACGCAATAAAGAAAGAGTTCCCATACGAATGGAGGGACACAGACCTACCGTACCTGGGTATTCATTTAACACCTAATATAAATGACCTCGAGAAAACAAATTTCCCTCCACTGATAGAAGGGGTGCAGAAAGAAATAGATCGTATGTCACGACTTAACTTGTCATGGTATGGCAGAATCATGTCATATAAAATGAAACTCTTACCCACGATTCTTTATGTCTTCAGAGTCCTACCAATTATTCTATCCAAAACCATATTAGCTAAACTTCAAAGACAAGTATCAGATTTTGTTTGGGGTGGTAGGAAATCCCGCCTGGCGTTGTCTATTCTAGCTATGCGCAGACTTAAAGGAGGTGCTGACTTGCCTGACATAGAAAAATACTACAAAGCCTCCCTCTTAAACCAAACGAGACATTTATTCCAGAGAGATGACGCAATGAGCTGGGTGAGCATGGAAAAAGGCTTTGCCAATCTTACAACAGGAGGCAATTTACTACTAGCGACATCACTAGAAACTATGTCAAAGTCGACAGATTTGAAACCAAATATTAAAATAAACTCTGACCCACTAGCCCCTACCACACTAGCTTCACTTGCGGCTTGGAGAGATTTAACAAAAAAGGTCGCACAACGAGACACCTTGGTAGTTCCTATTGTACCTCTCGAGACTCTACCCTTATTCATTCCAGACCTAGAGGTGAAAGGTTGGCTGGAGAGAGGTCTGCGGTTGGTGTCCGACCTGGAATCAGGGGGAGTCTTAAAAACGTTTAACGAGCTCCGCTCTAGATACGACTTGAATATCCAGGATATCTATAAATTCACCAGAGTTAATTACTTCCTAACCAGGTCCAAAATGCATACAACAAAGATCCCCCAGACTATTGCAAACAAAATCAATTCAACACCTAACCTAAAGAAATCGGATACCAGGCATTTTTATGACATACTGACTGGTAACGATTCCCTCTCCAAGAAAGTCCATATGTTAAACTGGGAGAGAGAGCTGGAGGTGGTTATTTCATTAGACTCCTGGAGGACTGCCTTCGGATTAGCGGGGAGGTCAACCAAGGGGCTAGGAATTTTAGAAGTTCAAACGAAGATTTTTACGAGATGGTGCTACTCCCCTGTCCTACTACATAGTAGGCTGGGGAGGGGAGACGGCCTATGCTGGAGAGGATGTGGCCACAGGGGTACCCTCTCACACATGTTTTACTCCTGCCCCAAGCTGGCTACTTATTGGGGGAATGTGTTGGACTCTTTAGATGTAACCTTAAAAGCCCGGGTCCCAAGAGGGGCAACACACATTTTGCTGCTTGTGGGCTTAGAGGAACATCCCCCACCAGCCAGACACCTGGCAAGCCATGCTCTGATGACGGCAAAAACTCTCATAGCACAACATTGGAGAGGCCCAGACCCCCCACATTTCAACGAATTTAAAAATAAGATGGCGGAGCAGAAACTATTTGAAAGATGGTTGACATTCAGAGAAAATACACCTCAATTCCCCTACCTTTAGCTCTTTTATCATATCATCCCATGAAAAACTTTAGAGTCCTTTCTTGTTTCCCTCCAGGAGTCCCATTCCAGACACAAGGCAGTACTCCAGCAGTAGGTCACCCTGCCTATACTCTTCCATTGTAATATGGTGTTCATCAGCTGACTGCTCACTAGCTTCAATGAACAGGCAGCGGAATACCTGAAGTAGGAGCTTGGGGCAACTGCCCAGTTTACCCCCCCAACGCCCGGCCCTGGGTGGGATTCAGACCCACAACTCCAATGCTGTGCCAACTGCTGAGTTCCCACTCCCGGCTGCAAGATTTTTCCAGAGCTGCACCAGTTCTGTGCAATGTGCTAACCCAGAGAATCAGGTTTATTCCCAGCACCCAGCATACCCTAAAAACACATCTTTTTAGGGAGGCCTTCCGTCTTCCCCAATTTAACTCTTCTCCATTTACGTTACTTATTCACGCTCTTTTGGAAAGCTGACCCCCTTCTTCCCACTCTATCCCCCACACACCCTATTGCACCTCTCACCTGTATATACAGAGATATGGCTGGTGACTGCTTCATACAGCTTTATGTAGACACTAGCTGATATAGCCGGCTTTGCCCAAGTTAACTTATTACAGGTGTTTACGTCTTTTTCGCCCAGAAAATGTTATGAAGTCGTGATTACTTCAGAGGAACCAAGAATAAAATATGTATACGCACAGTGGAGCTTTAGATTCTCCTCAGGCTGCATGTACCGATGTCCCTCTGCAGAATGTGCCATCCCTCTCACTCTGCTCACTTTTTACCCTTAAATGTTAAGCCGCTTTTTATTCAGATTTAACCCCAGACTGGGGATTGCAGCCCTTTCTTAGCCTAAGAAGCCATGCTCCATCCATGCAGTCCGTGGCTGCTTCCCTAAATACTTTACAGCCTTTTAACATGCACACAGAGGTCAGTTAGATTGTCCTCAGTATATACAAATAGAGGAGAGATAGATTCTCCTCAGCATACAAATCATTTCCATAGGCTTTACGGTTTCTGAGAAAGCAACTATCCCATGTATAGCAGATTTTTGCAGTTTCTCACGCTTTGAATTGAATATTGAAGTTGTGACCCCTTTACTTTTCCTATTTAGGATGTAAAGAATGGTTGTGGCAAATTTCATGTTTGTGCGGTTCAGATGTGTGTTATTAGTTACATAACATAGGGGGTCACTTACTTCTGTACTAAGAATTGAACAAACAATTACAAACCTTTACTTTTCCTATGTGGCAACTAAAGAATGGTCATGCCAAATTTCAAGTTTGTACGACCCCAGGAAGTTAGAGATTTAGATTAGGTACATAAAATAGGGGGTCGCTCACTTTTGCTCTTAGAATCGAATGATCAAGTTGCGACCCCTTTACTTTTCCTAGTCAGTATTTAAAGAAAGGTCGTGCTAACTTTCACGTTTTTATGACACTGGGAAGTTACATAACACAGGGGGTCACTTAATTTTGCACATAGTATTGAATAGTCAAATTGTGACTGCTTTGCTTTTCCTATTTACAACCTAAAGAATGCTCATACCAAATGTCACGTTTGTGCGGTACAGATGTGTGGTATTATTTACATTACATAGGGAGTCACATACGTTTGCAATTACAATTGAATAATCAAGTTGCAACCCTTTTACTTTTGCTCTGTGGGACCTAAAGATTGAGTGTGCCAAATTTCAAGTTTGTACGACACCAGGAAATTAGAGAATTAGATTAGGTACATAACATAGGGGTTCTCTTACTTTTGCACTTAGAATTGATAACCCATGTTGTGACCCCTTTACTTTTCCTATGTAGGACATAAAGAAAGCTTGTGCCGAATTCCACGTTTGTACGACACCGGGAAATTACATAACATAAGAGGTCACTTTTGCACTTAGAATTGAATATTGAAGTTGCGACCCCTTTACTCTTCCTATATAGGACCTTAAGAATGCTTGTGCCAAATTTCACATTTGCACAACACCGGTAAGTTAGACAATGAGTGGCAAGTCAGTCAATCAGTCAGTCAGTGAGGGCTTTCACCTTTATATATATAGATGTAGAGCCCCCTATCTTATTTCCAGGGTTGCACAGAACAAGCTCTTACACCATGTGCGTTACCGCTATTTCCTTTTATTCCGTAAGCTCTTGCCAGCTGGCCCTCATTCCTATTGTTGATACTGTATGTTGTATCTTATTTTGTGTATGTTGTCTCTGACTTGTAAAGTGTTGTGGATTACAATGGCGCTATATAAATAAATCATATTACTCTTGGCCACCCGGCCTGTGGGAAAAGGTTGGGGTGGCCTGGCCGTTTCACAGTCCTCAAGCCCGTTTCACCGTCCTCAAGCACCAGGCGAAGCGCTGCTAGTCAGACCTTATGTGCCCACCCAATGATAACATAGATCTCTGCTGTATTTATGCGCCACTAGATGCAGAGACTTTGACCTTAGGGAGACGCATGTTTTATACTTACCAGAGGAGAATGGAAAAATATCTAAAATATCTACACAGAATGACTCACTCGCTGCTGAAGAGCCGAATCCCATAGAAAGGGCGAACTAAAATGAATTGTTAGGCGAATTTGATTGACAAGAAATTGCTGTTGGCACCAGCTCATTTGCATAGATTACTGAGCGAGTGCTGTGATTGGCCGACACTGTAGCTTAACGGTTAGTGCAGCACTTCCCATGAGGAGCCTTGTTATAGACATCTCAACATAGTCATAGAGTCCTTCCCTTCTTCCCCTCTGCTCTGTAGCCAGATTTTACCATTTCAACAAGGGAAGGGACACTACTATCAAAAATTACTTTATAACATCTCAACAAGCCTTGTCTAACAAGTAGTCAAAATAAATATATAATTCCTATGACATTGCCTGTTCTGTACAAGATTATACCCAGACCCAGAACAGACCGACATGACTGCTCATCTTCACCCCTTCGAGAGCTGAGCTCAGGGAGATGAAGCCTGCATTTATCACTAGTTTCCCCTCTGTGGGCTCCAAGTCATATAATGGCCAGATCTACTGTAATTACTCGTGCACACAGGATGGCATAGTGTAAGACCGCTTTGGCAACATAATAACTAGTTTCTTCGTATGCCATCAGAAAATCTGCCAGCATGTATTGGAAATATCTATCTCTGTAAACCATCTCATAGACAATCATATGGGCTTTTATTTGGAGGAAGAGAGAAAATCATTACACTCCTCAAGCAGTTTGCAGATGTTGCAAAGTTGCGATTCATGGCCGATCTTAGACAGAGTGCGGCGATGGGCAAAATTATAAATGGGGCCCCAAATGCTCAATTATATTATCAACAACACTGTGATATACAGTTAATATAGAAGGTGGTACGATCAGATCGGTAGCACTAATTTCCAGCGCTTCCAGAAGTACTGAGGTTTAGTGGTACTGAATAAAGACCGCTGTGCAATGACAAATATTACCCTCATAAAGTGACCATGTAGCAGTAGATACCAGCTCTGACAGGTGCTCTGTAGACAGTCTAAGTGATTACAGTACCGCTATGTATTCAGAGATCGCAGGTGACGTCTGCAAACCCCAGATAGAGAACTGTGGATGAGTCGGGCTGCTTGGTTCATTCTAAGTTATCCTCCTATGACGTTGGACGCCTTTGAATTGTACAATCGTCACCACGTTGTGGGCTTTGACAGTGAACTGCGAAAAGCCAACAGATCAGGGTTGCATCTAGAATGGAGTTGCTCTTGCAGCGCCAACATATAAAATACAATCCCATAACGAAAAATACAGTCCCTTGTAAAAACCTCAATTCCCCTCCCTTTATCTCTTTTATCATATCATCCCATGAAAAACTTTAGAGTCCTCTCTTGTTTCCCTCCAGGAGTCCCATTCCAGACACGAGGCAGTACTCCAGCAGTAGGTCACCCTGCCTATACTCTTCCATTGTAATATGGTGTTCATCAGCTGACTGCTCACTAGCTTCAATGAACAGGCAGCGGAATGCCTGAAGTAGGAGCTTGGGGCAACTGCCCAGTTTACCCCCCCAACGCCCGGCCCTGGGTGGGATTCAGACCCACAACTCCAATGCTGTGCCAACTGCTGAGTTCCCACTCCCGGCTGCAAGATTTTTCCAGAGCTGCACCAGTTCTGTGCAATGTGCTAACCCAG
The DNA here is from genome assembly GCF_035609145.1 of Eleutherodactylus coqui. NCBI lineage: Eukaryota > Metazoa > Chordata > Amphibia > Anura > Eleutherodactylidae > Eleutherodactylus > Eleutherodactylus coqui. The sequence continues at coordinate 204,375,927 of NC_089839.1, forward strand.
AGAATCAGGTTTATTCCCAGCACCCAGCATACCCTAAAAACACATCTTTTTAGGGAGGCCTTCCGTCTTCCCCAATTTAACTCTTCTTCATTTACGTTACTTATTCACGCTCCTTTGGAAAGCTGACCCCCTTCTTCCCACTCTATCCCCCACACACCCTATTGCACCTCTCACCTGTATATACAGAGATATGGCTGGTGACTGCTTCATACAGCTTTATGTAGACACTAGCTGATATAGCCGGCTTTGCCCAAGTTAACTTATTACAGGTGTTTACGTCTTGTTCGCCCAGAAAATGTTATGAAGTCGTGATTACTTCAGAGGAACCAAGAATAAAATATGTATACGCACAGTGGAGCTTTAGATTCTCCTCAGGCTGCATGTACCGATGTCCCTCTGCAGAATGTGCCATCCCTCTCACTCTGCTCACTTTTTACCCTTAAATGTTAAGCCGCTTTTTATTCAGATTTAACCCCAGACTGGGGATTGCAGCCCTTTCTTAGCCTAAGAAGCCATGCTCCATCCACGCAGTCCGTGGCTGCTTCCCTAAATACTTTACAGCCTTTTAACATGCACACAGAGGTCAGTTAGATTGTCCTCAGTATATACAAATAGAGGAGAGATAGATTCTCCTCAGCATACAAATCATTTCCATAGGCTTTACGGTTTCTGAGAAAGCAACTATCCCATGTATAGCAGATTTTTGCAGTTTCTCACGCTTTGAATTGAATATTGAAGTTGTGACCCCTTTACTTTTCCTATTTAGGATGTAAAGAATGGTTGTGGCAAATTTCATGTTTGTGCGGTTCAGATGTGTGTTATTAGTTACATAACATAGGGGGTCACTTACTTCTGTACTAAGAATTGAACAAACAATTACAAACCTTTACTTTTCCTATGTGGCAACTAAAGAATGGTCATGCCAAATTTCAAGTTTGTACGACCCCAGGAAGTTAGAGATTTAGATTAGGTACATAAAATAGGGGGTCGCTCACTTTTGCTCTTAGAATCGAATGATCAAGTTGCGACCCCTTTACTTTTCCTAGTCAGTATTTAAAGAAAGGTCGTGCTAACTTTCACGTTTTTATGACACTGGGAAGTTACATAACACAGGGGGTCACTTAATTTTGCACATAGTATTGAATAGTCAAATTGTGACTGCTTTACTTTTCCTATTTACAACCTAAAGAATGCTCATACCAAATGTCACGTTTGTGCGGTACAGATGTGTGGTATTATTTACATTACATAGGGAGTCACATACGTTTGCAATTACAATTGAATAATCAAGTTGCAACCCTTTTACTTTTGCTCTGTGGGACCTAAAGATTGAGCGTGCCAAATTTCAAGTTTGTACGACACCAGGAAATTAGAGAATTAGATTAGGTACATAACATAGGGGTTCTCTTACTTTTACACTTAGAATTGATAACCCATGTTGTGACCCCTTTACTTTTCCTATGTAGGACATAAAGAAAGCTTGTGCCGAATTCCACGTTTGTACGACACCGGGAAATTACATAACATAAGAGGTCACTTTTGCACTTAGAATTGAATATTGAAGTTGCGACCCCTTTACTCTTCCTATATAGGACCTTAAGAATGCTTGTGCCAAATTTCACATTTGCACAACACCGGTAAGTTAGACAATGAGTGGCAAGTCAGTCAATCAGTCAGTCAGTGAGGGCTTTCACCTTTATATATATAGATGTAGAGCCCCCTATCTTATTTCCAGGGTTGCACAGAACAAGCTCTTACACCATGTGCGTTACCGCTATTTCCTTTTATTCCGTAAGCTCTTGCCAGCTGGCCCTCATTCCTATTGTTGATACTGTATGTTGTATCTTATTTTGTGTGTGTTGTCTCTGACTTGTAAAATGTTGTGGATTACAATGGCGCTATATAAATAAATCATATTACTCTTGGCCACCCGGCCTGTGGGAAAAGGTTGGGGTGGCCTGGCCGTTTCACAGTCCTCAAGCCCGTTTCACCGTCCTCAAGCACCAGGCGAAGCGCTGCTAGTCAGACCTTATGTGCCCACCCAATGATAACATAGATCTCTGCTGTATTTATGTGCCACTAGATGCAGAGACTTTGACCTTAGGGAGACGCATGTTTTATACTTACCAGAGGAGAATGGAAAAATATCTAAAATATCTACACAGAATGACTCACTCGCTGCTGAAGAGCCGAATCCCATAGAAAGGGCGAACTAAAATGAATTGTTAGGCGAATTTGATTGACAAGAAATTGCTGTTGGCACCAGCTCATTTGCATAGATTACTGAGCGAGTGCTGTGATTGGCCGACACTGTAGCTTAACGGTTAGTGCAGCACTTCCCATGAGGAGCCTTGTTATAGACATCTCAACATAGTCATAGAGTCCTTCCCTTCTTCCCCTCTGCTCTCTAGCCAGATTTTACCATTTCAACAAGGGAAGGGACACTACTATCAAAAATTACTTTATAACATCTCAACAAGCCTTGTCTAACAAGTAGTCAAAATAAATATATAATTCCTATGACATTGCCTGTTCTGTACAAGATTATACCCAGACCCAGAACAGACCGACATGACTGCTCATCTTCACCCCTTCGAGAGCTGAGCTCAGGGAGATGAAGCCTGCATTTATCACTAGTTTCCCCTCTGTGGGCTCCAAGTCATATAATGGCCAGATCTACTGTAATTACTCGTGCACACAGGATGGCATAGTGTATGACCGCTTTGGCAACATAATAACTAGTTTCTTCGTATGCCATCAGAAAATCTGCCAGCATGTATTGGAAATATCTATCTCTGTAAACCATCTCATAGACAATCATATGGGCTTTTATTTGGAGGAAGAGAGAAAATCATTACACTCCTCAAGCAGTTTGCAGATGTTGCAAAGTTGCGATTCATGGCCGATCTTAGACAGAGTGCGGCGATGGGCAAAATTATAAATGGGGCCCCAAATGCTCAATTATATTATCAACAACACTGTGATATACAGTTAATATAGAAGGTGGTACGATCAGATCTGTAGCACTAATTTCCAGCGCTTCCAGAAGTACTGAGGTTTAGTGGTACTGAATAAAGACCGCTGTGCAATGACAAATATTACCCTCATAAAGTGACCATGTAGCAGTAGATACCAGCTCTGACAGGTGCTCTGTAGACAGTCTAAGTGATTACAGTACCGCTATGTATTCAGAGATCGCAGGTGACGTCTGCAAACCCCAGATAGAGAACTGTGGATGAGTCGGGCTGCTTGGTTCATTCTAAGTTATCCTCCTATGACGTTGGACGCCTTTGAATTGTACAATCGTCACCACGTTGTGGGCTTTGACAGTGAACTGCGAAAAGCCAACAGATCAGGGTTGCATCTAGAATGGAGTTGCTCTTGCAGCGCCAACATATAAAATACAATCCCATAACGAAAAATACAGTCCCTTGTAAAAACCTCAATTCCCCTCCCTTTAGCTCTTTTATCATATCATCCCATGAAAAACTTTAGAGTCCTCTCTTGTTTCCCTCCAGGAGTCCCATTCCAGACACAAGGCAGTACTCCAGCAGTAGGTCACCCTGCCTATACTCTTCCATTGTAATATGGTGTTCATCAGCTGACTGCTCACTAGCTTCAATGAACAGGCAGCGGAATACCTGAAGCAGGAGCTTGGGGCAACTGCCCAGTTTACCCCCCCAACGCCCGGCCCTGGGTGGGATTCAGACCCACAACTCCAATGCTGTGCCAACTGCTGAGTTCCCACTCCCGGCTGCAAGATTTTTCCAGAGCTGCACCAGTTCTGTGCAATGTGCTAACCCAGAGAATCAGGTTTATTCCCAGCACCCAGCATACCCTAAAAACACATCTTTTTAGGGAGGCCTTCCGTCTTCCCCAATTTAACTCTTCTCCATTTACGTTACTTATTCACGCTCCTTTGGAAAGCTGACCCCCTTCTTCCCACTCTATCCCCCACACACCCTATTGCACCTCTCACCTGTATATACAGAGATATGGCTGGTGACTGCTTCATACAGCTTTATGTAGACACTAGCTGATATAGCCGGCTTTGCCCAAGTTAACTTATTACAGGTGTTTACGTCTTGTTCGCCCAGAAAATGTTATGAAGTCGTGATTACTTCAGAGGAACCAAGAATAAAATATGTATACGCACAGTGGAGCTTTAGATTCTCCTCAGGCTGCATGTACCGATGTCCCTCTGCAGAATGTGCCATCCCTCTCACTCTGCTCACTTTTTACCCTTAAATGTTAAGCCGCTTTTTATTCAGATTTAACCCCAGACTGGGGATTGCAGCCCTTTCTTAGCCTAAGAAGCCATGCTCCATCCATGCAGTCCGTGGCTGCTTCCCTAAATACTTTACAGCCTTTTAACATGCACACAGAGGTCAGTTAGATTGTCCTCAGTATATACAAATAGAGGAGAGATAGATTCTCCTCAGCATACAAATCATTTCCATAGGCTTTACGGTTTCTGAGAAAGCAACTATCCCATGTATAGCAGACTTTTGCAGTTTCTCACGCTTTGAATTGAATATTGAAGTTGTGACCCCTTTACTTTTCCTATTTAGGATGTAAAGAATGGTTGTGGCAAATTTCATGTTTGTGCGGTTCAGATGTGTGTTATTAGTTACATAACATAGGGGGTCACTTACTTCTGTACTAAGAATTGAACAAACAATTACAAACCTTTACTTTTCCTATGTGGCAACTAAAGAATGGTCATGCCAAATTTCAAGTTTGTACGACCCCAGGAAGTTAGAGATTTAGATTAGGTACATAAAATAGGGGGTCGCTCACTTTTGCTCTTAGAATCGAATGATCAAGTTGCGACCCCTTTACTTTTCCTAGTCAGTATTTAAAGAAAGGTCGTGCTAACTTTCATGTTTTTATGACACTGGGAAGTTACATAACACAGGGGGTCACTTAATTTTGCACATAGTATTGAATAGTCAAATTGTGACTGCTTTACTTTTCCTATTTACAACCTAAAGAATGCTCATACCAAATGTCACGTTTGTGCGGTACAGATGTGTGGTATTATTTACATTACATAGGGAGTCACATACGTTTGCAATTACAATTGAATAATCAAGTTGCAACCCTTTTACTTTTGCTCTGTGGGACCTAAAGATTGAGCGTGCCAAATTTCAAGTTTGTACGACACCAGGAAATTAGAGAATTAGATTAGGTACATAACATAGGGGTTCTCTTACTTTTACACTTAGAATTGATAACCCATGTTGTGACCCCTTTACTTTTCCTATGTAGGACATAAAGAAAGCTTGTGCCGAATTCCACGTTTGTACGACACCGGGAAATTACATAACATAAGAGGTCACTTTTGCACTTAGAATTGAATATTGAAGTTGCGACCCCTTTACTCTTCCTATATAGGACCTTAAGAATGCTTGTGCCAAATTTCACATTTGCACAACACCGGTAAGTTAGACAATGAGTGGCAAGTCAGTCAATCAGTCAGTCAGTGAGGGCTTTCACCTTTATATATATATAGATGTAGAGCCCCCTATCTTATTTCCAGGGTTGCACAGAACAAGCTCTTACACCATGTGCGTTACCGCTATTTCCTTTTATTCCGTAAGCTCTTGCCAGCTGGCCCTCATTCCTATTGTTGATACTGTATGTTGTATCTTATTTTGTGTGTGTTGTCTCTGACTTGTAAAATGTTGTGGATTACAATGGCGCTATATAAATAAATCATATTACTCTTGGCCACCCGGCCTGTGGGAAAAGGTTGGGGTGGCCTGGCCGTTTCACAGTCCTCAAGCCCGTTTCACCGTCCTCAAGCACCAGGCGAAGCGCTGCTAGTCTGACCTTATGTGCCCACCCAATGATAACATAGATCTCTGCTGTATTTATGCGCCACTAGATGCAGAGACTTTGACCTTAGGGAGACGCATGTTTTATACTTACCAGAGGAGAATGGAAAAATATCTAAAATATCTACACAGAATGACTCACTCGCTGCTGAAGAGCCGAATCCCATAGAAAGGGCGAACTAAAATGAATTGTTAGGCGAATTTGATTGACAAGAAATTGCTGTTGGCACCAGCTCATTTGCATAGATTACTGAGCGAGTGCTGTGATTGGCCGACACTGTAGCTTAACGGTTAGTGCAGCACTTCCCAAGAGGAGCCTTGTTATAGACATCTCAACATAGTCATAGAGTCCTTCCCTTCTTCCCCTCTGCTCTCTAGCCAGATTTTACCATTTCAACAAGGGAAGGGACACTACTATCAAAAATTACTTTATAACATCTCAACAAGCCTTGTCTAACAAGTAGTCAAAATAAATATATAATTCCTATGACATTGCCTGTTCTGTACAAGATTATACCCAGACCCAGAACAGACCGACATGACTGCTCATCTTCACCCCTTCGAGAGCTGAGCTCAGGGAGATGAAGCCTGCATTTATCACTAGTTTCCCCTCTGTGGGCTCCAAGTCATATAATGGCCAGATCTACTGTAATTACTCGTGCACACAGGATGGCATAGTGTATGACCGCTTTGGCAACATAATAACTAGTTTCTTCGTATGCCATCAGAAAATCTGCCAGCATGTATTGGAAATATCTATCTCTGTAAACCATCTCATAGACAATCATATGGGCTTTTATTTGGAGGAAGAGAGAAAATCATTACACTCCTCAAGCAGTTTGCAGATGTTGCAAAGTTGCGATTCATGGCCGATCTTAGACAGAGTGCGGCGATGGGCAAAATTATAAATGGGGCCCCAAATGCTCAATTATATTATCAACAACACTGTGATATACAGTTAATATAGAAGGTGGTACGATCAGATCTGTAGCACTAATTTCCAGCGCTTCCAGAAGTACTGAGGTTTAGTGGTACTGAATAAAGACCGCTGTGCAATGACAAATATTACCCTCATAAAGTGACCATGTAGCAGTAGATACCAGCTCTGACAGGTGCTCTGTAGACAGTCTAAGTGATTACAGTACCGCTATGTATTCAGAGATCGCAGGTGACGTCTGCAAATCCCAGATAGAGAACTGTGGATGAGTCGGACTGCTTGGTTCATTCTAAGTTATCCTCCTATGACGTTGGACGCCTTTGAATTGTACAATCGTCACCACGTTGTGGGCTTTGACAGTGAACTGCGAAAAGCCAACAGATCAGGGTTGCATCTAGAATGGAGTTGCTCTTGCAGCGCCAACATATAAAATACAATCCCATAACGAAAAATACAGTCCCTTGTAAAAACCTCAATTCCCCTCCCTTTAGCTCTTTTATCATATCATCCCATGAAAAACTTTAGAGTCCTCTCTTGTTTCCCTCCAGGAGTCCCATTCCAGACACAAGGCAGTACTCCAGCAGTAGGTCACCCTGCCTATACTCTTCCATTGTAATATGGTGTTCATCAGCTGACTGCTCACTAGCTTCAATGAACAGGCAGCGGAATACCTGAAGTAGGAGCTTGGGGCAACTGCCCAGTTTACCCCCCCAACGCCCGGCCCTGGTTGGGATTCAGACCCACAACTCCAATGCTGTGCCAACTGCTGAATTCCCACTCCCGGCTGCAAGATTTTTCCAGAGCTGCACCAGTTCTGTGCAATGTGCTAACCCAGAGAATCAGGTTTATTCCCAGCACCCAGCATACCCTAAAAACACATCTTTTTAGGGAGGCCTTCCGTCTTCCCCAATTTAACTCTTCTCCATTTACGTTACTTATTCACGCTCCTTTGGAAAGCTGACCCCCTTCTTCCCACTCTATCCCCCACACACCCTATTGCACCTCTCACCTGTATATACAGAGATATGGCTGGTGACTGCTTCATACAGCTTTATGTAGACACTAGCTGATCTAGCCGGCTTTGCCCAAGTTAACTTATTACAGGTGTTTACGTCTTGTTCGCCCAGAAAATGTTATGAAGTTGTGATTACTTCAGAGGAACCAAGAATAAAATATGTATACACACAGTGGAGCTTTAGATTCTCCTCAGGCTGCATGTACCGATGTCCCTCTGCAGAATGTGCCATCCCTCTCACTCTGCTCACTTTTTACCCTTAAATGTTAAGCCGCTTTTTATTCAGATTTAACCCCAGACTGGGGATTGCAGCCCTTTCTTAGCCTAAGAAGCCATGCTCCATCCATGCAGTCCGTGGCTGCTTCCCTAAATACTTTACAGCCTTTTAACATGCACACAGAGGTCAGTTAGATTGTCCTCAGTATATACAAATAGAGGAGAGATAGATTCTCCTCAGCATACAAATCATTTCCATAGGCTTTACGGTTTCTGAGAAAGCAACTATCCCATGTATAGCAGATTTTTGCAGTTTCTCACGCTTTGAATTGAATATTGAAGTTGTGACCCCTTTACTTTTCCTATTTTGGATGTAAAGAATGGTTGTGGCAAATTTCATGTTTGTGCGGTTCAGATGTGTGTTATTAGTTACATAACATAGGGGGTCACTTACTTCTGTACTAAGAATTGAACAAACAATTACAAACCTTTACTTTTCCTATGTGGCAACTAAAGAATGGTCATGCCAAATTTCAAGTTTGTACGACCCCAGGAAGTTAGAGATTTAGATTAGGTACATAAAATAGGGGGTCGCTCACTTTTGCTCTTAGAATCGAATGATCAAGTTGCGACCCCTTTACTTTTCCTAGTCAGTATTTAAAGAAAGGTCGTGCTAACTTTCACGTTTTTATGACACTGGGAAGTTACATAACACAGGGGGTCACTTAATTTTGCACATAGTATTGAATAGTCAAATTGTGACTGCTTTACTTTTCCTATTTACAACCTAAAGAATGCTCATACCAAATGTCACGTTTGTGCGGTACAGATGTGTGGTATTATTTACATTACATAGGGAGTCACATACGTTTGCAATTACAATTGAATAATCAAGTTGCGGGCGGAGCCTGGACGCCGAGCGTGATGGCTGCTTGAGAGAAGCGCTCCTCTGATCAAGCACCCACGCTGGCCCCAAACAGCTTCTATCAGACGGAATAATGGGCAAGCAGACAGGAGAGAGGAACGCTGACCTGCAGGGAGCACCTCGGGCGGTTAAAAGGCAAGTGGATATGCAGAGCTTCTTTAGAGAAAGACCGGCCTGGTCCCCGCGCCCCCCCTCTAAGATGGCGCCGGCAAGGGAACTCATTGCTGCTCACAGCAAGGGGGAAGAGGAGGAGACATGTTCCGAGGATAAAGGTGAAGAGATTATCTCCAAATCCTTCATGAGGGATCTAATTACACATGCCCTGCGTCCCATAAGCGCTGATCTTGCTGAGATTAAGGGTGACTTGAGACAAATGGGACACAGGGTAGAAGAGCTGGAGACTGCAGTGTCGGCCACTACTTCCCACTCCCTACAGCTAGAGCGGGCCTTAAAGGAGCAGCACACCTATCTTAACAGAACCCTCCTAATGCAGGAGGATCTCGAAAATAGGAACCGCCGCAATAATGTGCGCATCAAGGGACTGCCCGAATCCCACACCGCTGAGAATCTACAGAAGGTCGCTAAAGAAATCTTCGCCTCACTTTTGGGGACTGACAGAGCCAGTTCTATCCGTGTCGAGAGGATCCACAGAGCACTTAGACCTCCGCCAAGTGAGGCTGAGCCGCCCCGCGATGTCATCTGCAAGGTGCTCTCCTTTCCCGACGCGGCCGCCATTTTGAGAGCCGCAAGATCCATCAGAGAGGTACACTTCGCCGAATCCTCAATACAAATCTATCAGGACCTTGCCCCCTCAACCTTGGCGAAGCGTCGTGCTCTCCGCCCGCTCCTGGAAACGCTCAAATCCATGGACATAAAATACTCGTGGCTCTTCCCGTTTGGGTTGAGCTGCTCCCACAAGGGCAGGAGAATTAACGTCCGCACTAACGAGGACCTGCAAAATCTGTGGAAAACCCTGGAGATTGATCCAATTGAGTTGCCTAATTGGCAGCCCCTACCGGACCCTCCCCAATTCCACCAGCTGGAGGTCCCTGAGGCATGGCTGGTCGCAGGTAGCTCTAAATCCCCAAGAGGGGGAAAGAAAAAGAAGCCAAAGGATGATGCGACCTGATTGCCCACTGAAGAGCATCCTGAATCTCCTATAGATTTACGAACTCATCTAACAATCGGTCGATTAAGGTTACCAGTGCCTCGTTCTTTATTTCTCGTTCTTCCTTATTCCTCCTCTTGTCTCGGCTAGGAACACCGCAGCGAAAGAACTGGCGTGTTATCGTTTTGTCTCTCGACTCAGGAGCAATATATCGGATGGTGTTCCACGAGAGAAATGAGACGTCATTCATTATCAGACTGAGTATTACCACTGTTTTTCTGATAACCATCGGCTGTTTGTAACTGTGTTTACAGAAATGTTTTTGTTCGTAGTTTAAAATTCCGTCGAATATGATATCTTTAATTATAATGTACTGGTCTGTTGACCCAGTGACTAATCCTATCAACCTATCTCTTTAGGGGCCATGGGTTGCTGGTCCGTCCAGGCTGTACTTAATTCTCTGAACTCTCGTTGTGGTTTCGACCCTACGAGACTTCAGTAGCCGCCCAATTGTGAGCCAGAGGATTGGGTGACCTTGGTTACCCCCCCTCTCCGCCTACTTTAAAGCTTTAAGTCAATTACATAAGGTTTTATTGTATTTTGCGCTATATTCACAACACTCTATTGTTGTGTGTTGTTCTCCCATCCCGTCCCTCTTTGACCTTCCTGCCTATCCTCCCCCCTCATTCCTCGTATATCTTTCCTGCCTCCCCCCTCCCAGTCTGGGGCCTCGGACATCTGGACATCCGCCCCATTGGACTCTCTCAAAGGGCCGAGCCGCCGCCGTCCTCTCCGCCTCTTGGTGCCTGCTCGGGTCCCCTATCTGTCTATTTGTTTCTCATTTGTCTTCTTTCTCCCGCTATAGCCTGAAACCGTAGTCATGGTAGGACTCCGCATTACCTCCTTCAATATCAGAGGCCTCAACTCCCCCTTCAAGAGACATAACCTCGCTCTCCTCATCAAAAGGTACGACAGTAAAATACTTTTCCTACAAGAAACACACTACAAGGGTCCCAAATGCTTCTCTCTCCCAGGCAAACATTTTCCACAAGCGTTCCACAGCACTCATCCCTCCTCGGCCTCAAAGGGGGTCTCGACCCTTTTTCATAAGACAATCAATTTTGTTGAAGAGGCCCAATACAGAGACAGCGAGGGAAGAGTCCTGTACATAAGGGGTACATTAAACAATGTCAAAATGACTTTCGCCAACATATACGCCCCTAATGTAGACCAAGTGTCCTGGCTACTACAGCAATTAAACATTTTAAAACAATTCGCAGTGGGACAGATAGTCCTGGCAGGGGACTTTAATGTTACGTTCAATCCGTCCTTGGACTCCTCCTCTGGTAGATCTCAGATCTCCCAAAAGAGACTGAGAAAACTAAGCAAATGCTTACAGGAGCTAGGAGTGATAGACTCCTGGCGTACTCTGAACCCCTCTACCAGGGACTATTCGCATTTCTCGTCAATCCACAAGTCATACCAGAGACTTGACTATGTCTTGGTCTCCTCCGACCTCCTCACTTCTATGATCCATGCCGAAATTGACTCCGTGACAATCTCTGACCATGCCCCCGTTCATTTGATTTTAAGAGATCCTCACCCAGTTGCAAGGGAGTGGAGGTGGACTCTCAATGCGTCATTACTAGATCCCATTGAAGAGAGAGATCAACTCTCCAAAGCTTTGGAGGAATACTTTAATATCAACTCCTCTGGTGACCCAAAAATCCCAATTGTGTGGGAGGCACATAAGGCGTTCATCCGGGGTCTTTTAATAGCCTTGGGCGCCCGCGTCAAAAAACGCGCACAAAACGAAATAGACGAGAAGCTCTCGCAGATAGCAAAGGTGGAGCTAGCTGCGAAACTTTCCCAGTCAAAACAAAACCTAGACAACCTCATCTCTTTAAGGGCAGACCTGAAACACATGTTGGAATCTAAATTTAACAAAAAACAACTTCATTCAAAACATCTGGTCTACGCCCAAGGTAACAGAGGAAGTAGATTTATGTCCGCATTAATCAAAAAAGCACGGACAAAAAATCATATTAACGCCATAAAAACCTCTACCAACGAAACTTGTACTTCGACTCCCGAGATAGCAAAGGAGTTCCAGAGGTACTACTCCAAACTCTATAATTTGAGAGACCCCCTCACCTCCGACCTACCCCTGGACCCATCGGTCGCGATAAATAACTTCCTTAACCAACTGGACATCCCTAGAATTAACCCTACAGACGCCTTGACCCTGTTGGCTCCGGTTACTGAGTCGGAGGTTGAGGAATTGATTGCGTCATGCCCACCCAACAAAAGCCCGGGTCCTGATGGACTACCAATTCTATATTACAAATACTTCCTCCCCATCTTAAAACCCAAACTAACAGAGCTGTTCAACAGCTTGATGAGGGGGGACCCCCTGCCGAGACAGTCCCAAGAGGCCCATATTACTTTGATCCATAAGGATGGCAAAGACCCGGAGTCATGTGGTAGCTACCGCCCGATCTCCCTCATAAATCAGGACATGAAATTGTGGGCTAAGCTACTCGCAAAAAGGATGGAGCCCTTCATGGCTTCTTTGATAGACGGGGAGCAGTCGGGCTTTGTGTGTGGAAGGGAGGGGAGAGACAACTGCATAAGATTGCTACATGCTGCCCGCTACGCACAACGCCATAGAATACCCTTAGCCTTAGTAAGTACAGATGCAGAAAAGGCATTCGATAGGGTAGACTGGCGTTATATAGAAGAGGTCTTGCACTCCTTTGGTTTTCCATTGGAGTTCATACAGGCTATCCTCTCTCTTTACAAATGCCCTCATGCAAGACTTAGGATCAATGATACGCTCTCTCCTCCCTTCGACATTAAAAATGGCACTCGGCAGGGGTGTCCCCTCTCCCCCTCCCTGTTTGTGCTGGCCTTGGAGCCGCTGCTTCTTAGGGTTAGACAAGACCTGGGAATCGGAGGTCTACAGCTCAGTGAACGGGTGTTCTCGTCAGCAGCGTTCGCTGACGACATAGTCTTTTTAATAACTGATCCCCAAAGGAGCCTGCCCAGGCTAACGGAAGTAATCGAGGGATTTGGCCTTGCTTCCAATTTCAAAATCAACTACACAAAATCAACTATTTTAAATGTCTCCATACCAAGGGTACAGTCTGACTCGTTGAGAGCCAAATCTCCATTCATATGGTCGGACTCCTCGATTGACTACTTGGGCATCATACTGTCACGGAAAGCCGAAGACCTATATAGGGAAAATTTTATACCACTGCTAAACCAGGTCAAATGTCTCCTGAAGAAATATGACATTCCATTTGTGTCATGGTTCGGCAGAAAAAACATTATTAAATCATACATATTACCCTCTATTCTCTACAAAATCAGAATGCTCCCGATTCATTTGCCGGCCAGCTTCTTCAAAACACTACGTACTGCGTTCACTGGATTCATTTGGAGACGGAGGAGGCCAAGACTGGCCTACTGTCTGATGACTAGGAGGAGATCTGAAGGAGGGATTGACCTTCCAAACCTGCTGGACTTCTACCGCGCTGCACATCTTCGCTACTGGGTGGACCTAACCCAACCGCATAGAGACAGCTTGCTGACCACATTAGTAAAGGGCTATAATAGTGACCAACTGCTAGAGGACCTCTGGCTCCCCACCGGAAGCAGATACAAAGCTAAAGGCTTCAACCCTTTACTTAAAGGCCCCTGCACAGTCTGGGATGAACTAAACAAAGAATTAGCTCCGCCCCCCTCTCCCTTGCTACCATTGTGCATTATCACTAAGACACTCGGCCTACCTACAGACCCAAGCTCGTCCTCAATGTGGAAAAGGCTCTCGCCCTTGAAATTACTGGATCTTTATCCACTAGCACACTTGCCTCCGACCTCAATACTGCAGAAGCTCCTTCCCGAGAGTAGATTTTCTTTCTTACATCAAGCACAACTGGAAGGGACTTTAAAGACCTTCCTCACAAGATTTAAATCCACTAGACCATTATCCCCATTTGAGAAAGCACTTCAGAATAACAAACCCCATGTAAGTAAAATCTCTTACCTAAAAAAGAACTTTATCGTCCCTAGTCTCCCTTACAAACCTGCTTTCTTGAGCTCCTGGGAGAGAGATTTAGGAATCACACTATCTTCAAGCGAAGTAAAAGCAATTTTAAAAACCTCTTTTGGCCTATCCCCCTGTGTTCTCGCACAAGAAGCACATTATAAGTTGCTCTCTCGGTGGTACCGGACACCACAGTGGCTACTTGATCACAAGCTTTCCGCGGATGGTTCCTGCTGGAGATGCGGAAACCACCTTGGCACCTACCTACATCTCTGGTGGACTTGCCCGACATTGTCTCCCTTCTGGAGAGGAGTGGAGAAGATAATACACTTGATCTCACCAAACATAAAAATAACACCTGAATTGGTACTCCTCTGGAAGCCTTCCAAATTCTTCCACCCTCAGAGAAATAAGATGATAGCCCTGATACTTGACACAGCCAAATCCCTTATACCGTCCCTTTGGAAACAACAAACGGCCCCTACATTGAGACAGTGTAGGGAGAGAGTGGACAACCTCTACAATGTAGAGGAATTGTACAGCTGGTCCAAAAACTCACATGACAAATTCAGTCAGGTATGGTACATGTGGTGGACAGTGAGAGGCTCACCAATTTGGAACGAGTGAGGAGATGGCTACGGCTCTCGACACCTCCCCCCCTCTACCCCACCCTTACTTTCCCCACACCCCTCCCCCACCCACAGTTGTCGTGATTTTAGGTGCAGAAGGCAGCCCCATGCGGATGCTCGCGGGGAATGATACTATATTTTACACCTATACGAGATAGAGGCAAAAGGAGTTATCTTCTTTACACTAAATTCTCATTCCATCCAGGTCCAATGATAGATGTTTTTTGTGTGAGATAGAGATGCTGCCGAACCCATTTATTATTGGTACTCAATGTCGTATTTCTGCAGTTATTCTATTTTATGTCGCGTCCCAAATTCGTTGGACTCCCTATGATCGTCGATGTTTTATGTACTCTGCACCGTGTAATTGTAATTGCAATTGTTGTCCTGTTATTACCTAAAAACCTCAATAAAATTTGATTTTCAAAGAATAATCAAGTTGCAACCCTTTTACTTTTGCTATGTGGGAACTAAAGATTGGGCGTGCCAAATTTCAAGTTTGTACGACACCAGGAAATTAGACAATTAGATTAGGTACATAACATAGGGGTTCTCTTACTTTTGCACTTAGAATTGATAAATCATGTTGTGACCCCTTTACTTTTCCTATGTAGGACATAAAGAAAGCTTGTGCCGAATTCCACGTTTGTACGACACCGGGAAATTACATAACATAAGAGGTCACTTTTGCACTTAGAATTGAATATTGAAGTTGCGACCCCTTTACTCTTCCTATATAGGACCTTAAGAATGCTTGTGCCAAATTTCACATTTGCACAACACCGGTAAGTTAGACAATGAGTGGCAAGTCAGTCAATCAGTCAGTCAGTGAGGGCTTTCACCTTTATATATATAGATGTAGAGCCCCCTATCTTATTTCCAGGGTTGCACAGAACAAGCTCTTACACCATGTGCGTTACCGCTATTTCCTTTTATTCCGTAAGCTCTTGCCAGCTGGCCCTCATTCCTATTGTTGATACTGTATGTTGTATCTTATTTTGTGTATGTTGTCTCTGACTTGTAAAGTGTTGTGGATTACAATGGCGCTATATAAATAAATCATATTACTCTTGGCCACCCGGCCTGTGGGAAAAGGTTGGGGTGGCCTGGCCGTTTCACAGTCCTCAAGCCCGTTTCACCGTCCTCAAGCACCAGGCGTAGCGCTGCTAGTCAGACCTTATGTGCCCACCCAATGATAACATAGATCTCTGCTGTATTTATGCGCCACTAGATGCAGAGACTTTGACCTTAGGGAGACGCATGTTTTATACTTACCAGAGGAGAATGGAAAAATATCTAAAATATCTACACAGAATGACTCACTCGCTGCTGAAGAGCCGAATCCCATAGAAAAGGCGAACTAAAATGAATTGTTAGGCGAATTTGATTGACAAGAAATTGCTGTTGGCACCAGCTCATTTGCATAGATTACTGAGCGAGTGCTGTGATTGGCCGACACTGTAGCTTAACGGTTAGTGCAGCACTTCCCATGAGGAGCCTTGTTATAGACATCTCAACATAGTCATAGAGTCCTTCCCTTCTTCCCCTCTGCTCTCTAGCCAGATTTTACCATTTCAACAAGGGAAGGGACACTACTATCAAAAATTACTTTATAACATCTCAACAAGCCTTGTCTAACAAGTAGTCAAAATAAATATATAATTCCTATGACATTGCCTATTCTGTACAAGATTATACCCAGACCCAGAACAGACCGACATGACTGCTCATCTTCACCCCTTCGAGAGCTGAGCTCAGGGAGATGAAGCCTGCATTTATCACTAGTTTCCCCTCTGTGGGCTCCAAGTCATATAATGGCCAGATCTACTGTAATTACTCGTGCACACAGCATGGCATAGTGTATGACCGCTTTGGCAACATAATAACTAGTTTCTTCGTATGCCATCAGAAAATCTGCCAGCATGTATTGGAAATATCTATCTCTGTAAACCATCTCATAGACAATCATATGGGCTTTTATTTGGAGGAAGAGAGAAAATCATTACACTCCTCAAGCAGTTTGCAGATGTTGCAAAGTTGCGATTCATGGCCGATCTTAGACAGAGTGCGGCGATGGGCAAAATTATAAATGGGGCCCCAAATGCTCAATTATATTATCAACAACACTGTGATATACAGTTAATATAGAAGGTGGTACGATCAGATCTGTAGCACTAATTTCCAGCGCTTCCAGAAGTACTGAGGTTTAGTGGTACTGAATAAAGACCGCTGTGCAATGACAAATATTACCCTCATAAAGTGACCATGTAGCAGTAGATATCAGCTCTGACAGGTGCTCTGTAGACAGTCTAAGTGATTACAGTACCGCTATGTATTCAGAGATCGCAGGTGACGTCTGCAAACCCCAGATAGAGAACTGTGGATGAGTCGGGCTGCTTGGTTCATTCTAAGTTATCCTCCTATGACGTTGGACGCCTTTGAATTGTACAATCGTCACCACGTTGTGGGCTTTGACAGTGAACTGCGAAAAGCCAACAGATCAGGGTTGCATCTAGAATGGAGTTGCTCTTGCAGCGCCAACATATAAAATACAATCCCATAACGAAAAATACAGTCCCTTGTAAAAACCTCAATTCCCCTCCCTTTAGCTCTTTTATCATATCATCCCATGAAAAACTTTAGAGTCCTCTCTTGTTTCCCTCCAGGAGTCCCATTCCAGACACAAGGCAGTACTCCAGCAGTAGGTCACCCTGCCTATACTCTTCCATTGTAATATGGTGTTCATCAGCTGACTGCTCACTAGCTTCAATGAACAGGCAGCGGAATACCTGAAGTAGGAGCTTGGGGCAACTGCCCAGTTTACCCCCCCAACGCCCGGCCCTGGGTGGGATTCAGACCCACAACTCCAATGGTGTGCCAACTGCTGAGTTCCCACTCCCGGCTGCAAGATTTTTCCAGAGCTGCACCAGTTCTGTGCAATGTGCTAACCCAGGGAATCAGGTTTATTCCCAGCACCCAGCATACCCTAAAAACACATCTTCTTAGGCAGGTCTTCCGTCTTCCCCAATTTAACTCTTCTCCATTTACGTTACTTATTCACGCTCCTTTGGAAAGCTGACCCCCTTCTTTCCACTCTATCCCCCACACACCCTATTGCACCTCTCACCTGTATATACAGAGATATGGCTGGTGACTGCTTCATACAGCTTTATGTAGACACTAGCTGATATAGCCGGCTTTGCCCAAGTTAACTTATTACAGATGTTTACGTCTTGTTCGCCCAGAAAATGTTATGAAGTCGTGATTACTTCAGAGGAACCAAGAATAAAATATGTATACGCACAGTGGAGCTTTAGATTCTCCTCAGGCTGCATGTACCGATGTCCCTCTGCAGAA
This sequence comes from Eleutherodactylus coqui, assembly GCF_035609145.1. NCBI lineage: Eukaryota > Metazoa > Chordata > Amphibia > Anura > Eleutherodactylidae > Eleutherodactylus > Eleutherodactylus coqui. The sequence goes on from NC_089839.1 coordinate 204,394,005, forward strand.
TGTGCCATCCCTCTCACTCTGCTCACTTTTTACCCTTAAATGTTAAGCCGCTTTTTATTCAGATTTAACCCCAGACTGGGGATTGCAGCCCTTTCTTAGCCTAAGAAGCCATGCTCCATCCATGCAGTCCGTGGCTGCTTCCCTAAATACTTTACAGCCTTTTAACATGCACACAGAGGTCAGTTAGATTGTCCTCAGTATATACAAATAGAGGAGAGATAGATTCTCCTCAGCATACAAATCATTTCCATAGGCTTTACGGTTTCTGAGAAAGCAACTATCCCATGTATAGCAGATTTTTGCAGTTTCTCACGCTTTGAATTGAATATTGAAGTTGTGACCCCTTTACTTTTCCTATTTAGGATGTAAAGAATGGTTGTGGCAAATTTCATGTTTGTGCGGTTCAGATGTGTGTTATTAGTTACATAACATAGGGGGTCACTTACTTCTGTACTAAGAATTGAACAAACAATTACAAACCTTTACTTTTCCTACGTGGCAACTAAAGAATGGTCATGCCAAATTTCAAGTTTGTACGACCCCAGGAAGTTAGAGATTTAGATTAGGTACATAAAATAGGGGGTCGCTCACTTTTGCTCTTAGAATCGAATGATCAAGTTGCGACCCCTTTACTTTTCCTAGTCAGTATTTAAAGAAAGGTCGTGCTAACTTTCACGTTTTTATGACACTGGGAAGTTACATAACACAGGGGGTCACTTAATTTTGCACATAGTATTGAATAGTCAAATTGTGACTGCTTTACTTTTCCTATTTACAACCTAAAGAATGCTCATACCAAATGTCACGTTTGTGCGGTACAGATGTGTGGTATTATTTACATTACATAGGGAGTCACATACGTTTGCAATTACAATTGAATAATCAAGTTGCAACCCTTTTACTTTTGCTCTGTGGGACCTTAAGATTGAGCGTGCCAAATTTCAAGTTTGTACGACACCAGGAAATTAGAGAATTAGATTAGGTACATAATAGAGATGAGCGAGCACCAAAATGCTCGGGTGCTCGTTACTCGGGACGAAATTACCGCGATGCTCGAGGGTTCGTTTCGAGTAACGAACCCCATTGAAGTCAATGGGCGACCCGAGCATTTTTGTATTTCGCCGATGCTCGCTAAGGTTTTCATGTGTGAAAATCTGGGCAATTCAAGAAAGTGATGGGAACGACACAGCAATGGACAGGGCAGGCGAGGGGCTACATGTTGGGCTGCATCTCAAGTTCACAGGTCCCACTATTAAGCCACAATAGCGGCAAGAGTGCCCCCCCCCCCTCCCAAAAACTTTTACTTCTGAAAAGCCCTCATTAGCAATGCATACCTTAGCTAAGCACCACACTACCTCCAACAAAGCACAATCACTGCCTGCATGACACTCCACTGCCACTTCTCCTGGCTTACATGCTGCCCAACCGCCCCCCCTCCCCCCCACAGCGCACACCAAAGTGTCCCTGCGCAGCCTTCAGCTGCCCTCATGCCACACTCATGTCTATTTAGAAGTGCGTCTGCCATGAGGAGGAACCGCAGGCACACACTGCAGAGGGTTGGCACGGCTAGGCAGCGACCCTCTTTAAAAGGGGCGGGGCGATAGCCCACAATGCTGTACAGAAGCAATGAGAAATAGAATCCTGTGCCACCGCCATCAGGAGCTGCACACGTGGGCATAGCAATGGGGAACCTATGTGCCACACACTATTCATTCTGTCAAGGTGTCTGCATGCCCCAGTCAGACCGGGCTTTTTAATTCATAGACACAGGCAGGTACAACTCCCTATTGTGAAGTCCCTGTGGACCGACAGCATGGGTGGCTCCCTGGAACCCACCGGCGGTACATAAAAATATCCCATTGCATTGCCCAACACAGCTGAGGTAGTAATGTCGTGCTTAATACAGGTGGGCTTCGGCCCACACTGCATGCCCCAGTCAGACTGGGGTTCTTTACAAGTGGACAGATGTAGGTTAAACTCCGTGTGCACCTACAGCATGGGTGGCTCCCTGGAACCTACCGGCGATACACAAAAATATCCCATTGCATTGCCCAACACAGCGGATGTAACATCAGCTGTAATGCAGGTGGGCTAAAAATTCATTTGATTGCACTGTAGGCGAGGGCCCACAAAAATTGCTGTATCAACAGTACTAATGTACATCAAAAAAATTGGCCATGGCCAACCAAGAGGGCAGGTGAAACCCATTAATCGCTTTGGTTAATGTGGCTTAAGTGGTAACTAGGCCTGGAGGCAGCCCAGTTTAACGAAAAATTGGTTCAAGTTAAAGTTTCAACGCTTTTAAGAGCATTGAAACATATAAAAATTGTTTAGAAAAATTATATGAGTGAGCCTTGTGGCCCTAAGAAAAATTGCCCATTCAGCGTGATTACGTGAGGTTTCAGGAGGAGGAGCAGGAGGAGGAGGAGGAATATTAGACACAGATTGATGAAGCAGAAATGTCCCCGTTTTGGATGGTGAGAGAGAACGTAGCTTCCATCCGCGGGTGCAGCCTACGTATTGCTTACGTATCGCTGCTGTCCGCTGGTGGAGAAGAGAAGTCTGGGGAAATCCAGGCTTTGTTCATCTTGATGAGTGTAAGCCTGTCGGCACTGTCGGTTGACAGGTGGGTACGCTTATCCGTGATGATTCCCCCAGCCACACTAAACACACTCTCTGACAAGACGCTAGCCGCAGGACAAGCAAGCACCTCCAGGGCATACAGCGCGAGTTCAGGCCACGTGTCCAGCTTCGACACCCAGTAGTTGTAGGGGGCAGAGGCGTCACGGAGGACGGTCGTGCGATCGGCTACGTACTCCCTCACCATCCTTTTACAGTGCTCCCGCCGACTCAGCCTTGACTGGGGAGCGGTGACACAGTCTTGCTGGGGAGCCATAATGCTGGCAAAGGCCTTGGATAATGTTCCCCTGCCTGCGCTGTACATGCTGCCTGATCTCTGCGCCTCCCCTGCTACCTGGCCCTCGGAACTGCGCCTTCTGCCACTAGCGCTGTCGGATGGGAAGTTTACCATCAGTTTGTCCACCAGCGCCCTGTGGTATAGCATCATTCTCGAACCCCTTTCCTCTTCGGGAATGAGAGTGCAAAGGCTCTCCTTATACCGTGGATCGAGCAGTGTGTACACCCAGTAATCCGTAGTGGCCAGAATGCGTGCAACGCGAGGGTCACGCGAAAGGCATCCTAACATGAAGTCAGCCATGTGTGCCAGGGTACCTGTACGCAACACATGGCTGTCTTCACTAGGAAGATCACTTTCAGGATCCTCCTCCTCCTCCTCTTCCTCCTCCTCAGGCCATACACGCTGAAAGGATGACAGCCCAGCAGCATCTGTACCCTCAGCAGTGGGCCAAGCTGTCTCTTCCCCCTCCTCCTCATCCTCCTCATGCTCCTCCTCCTCCTCCTCAACGCGCTGAGATATAGACAGGCGGGTGCTCTGACTATCCAGCGACATACTGTCTTCCCCCGGCTCTGTTTCCGAGCGCAAAGCGTCTGCCTTTATGCTTTGCAGGGAACTTCTCAAGATGCATAGCAGAGGAATGGTGACGCTAATGATTGCAGCATCGCCGCTCACCACCTGGGTAGACTCCTCAAATGTTCCAAGGACCTGGCAGATGGCTGCCAACCAGGGCCACTCTTCTGTAAATAATTGAGGAGGCTGACTCCCACTGCGCCGCGCAAGTTGGAGTTGGTATTCCACTATAGCTCTACGCTGCTCATAGAGTCTGGCCAACATGTGGAGCGTAGAGTTCCACTGTGTGGGCACGTCGCACAGCAGTCGGTGCACTGGCAGATTAAACCTATGTTGCAGTGTCCGCAGGGTGGCAGCGTGCGTGTGGGATTTGCGGAAATGTGCGCAGAGCTGGCGCACCTTTCCGAGCAGGTATGACAAGTGGGGGTAGCTTTTCAGAAAGCGCTGAACCACCAAATTAAAGACATGGGCCAGGCATGGCACGTGCGTGAGGCTGCCGAGCTGCAGAGCCGCCACCAGCTTACGGCCGTTGTCACACACGACCATGCCCGGTTGGAGGCTCAGCGGCGCAAGCCAGCGGTCGGTCTGCTCTGTCAGACCCTGCAGCAGTTCGTGGGCCGTGTGACTCTTCTCTCCTAAGCTGAGTAGTTTCAGCACGGCCTGCTGACGCTTGCCCACCGCTGTGCTGCCACGCCGCGTGACACCGACTGCTGGCGACGTGCTGCTGACACATCTTGATTGCGAGACAGAGGTTGCGTTGGAGGAGGAGGAGGACGAAGGTGCTTTAGTGGAGGAAGCATACACCGCCGCAGATACCACCACCGAGCTGTGGCCCGCAATTCTGGGGGTGGGTAGGACGTGAGCGGTCCCAGGCTCTGACTCTGTCCCAGCCTCCACTAAATTCACCCAATGTGCCGTCAGGGAGATATAGTGGCCCTGCCCGCCTGTGCTTGTCCACGTGTCCGTTGTTAAGTGGACCTTGGCAGTAACCGTGTTGGTGAGGGCGCGTACAATGTTGCGGGAGACGTGGTCGTGCAGGCCTGGGACGGCACATCGGGAAAAGTAGTGGCGACTGGGAACCGAGTAGCGCGGGGCAGCCGCCGCCATCATGCTTTTGAAAGCCTCCGTTTCCACAAGCCTATACGGCAGCATCTCTAGGCTGATCAATTTTGCAATGTGCACGTTTAACGCTTGAGCGTGCGGGTGCGTGGCGTCGTACTTGCACTTGCGCTCAAACTGTGGCACTAGCGACGTCTGGACGCTGCGCTAAGAGCCATTGCTGGATGGGGCCGAGGACAGCGGAGGTGATGGTGTGGGTGCAGGCCAGGAGACGGTAGTGCCTGTGTCCTCAGAGGGGGGTTGGATCTCAGTGGCAGGTTGGGGCACAGGGGGAGAGGCAGTGGTGCAAACCGGAGGCGGTGAACGGGCATCGTCCCACCTTGTGGGGTGCTTGGCCATCATATGCCTGTGCATGCTGTTGGTGGTGCCTCCCCAGCTGATCTTGGCACGACAAAGGTTGCACACCACTGTTCGTCGGTCGTCAGGCGTCTCTGTGAAAAACTGCCACACCGTAGAGCACCTTGACCTGTGCAGGGTGGCATGGCGCGAGGGGGCGCTTTGGGAAACAGTTGGTGGATTATTCGGTCTGGCCCTGCCTCTACCCCTGGCCACCGCACTGGCTCGGCCTGTGCCCACACCCTCACTTGGCCCTCCGCGTCCTCGGCCGCGTCCACATCCTTTAGGCCTACCCCTACCCCTCAGCATGCTGTATTACCAGTGATTTGATTTCCCAGGCAGGAAAGAAATTGGCGCAAGGCTGCACTCAACCGTAGCTGGTTGCGTCTGATTTTTGTACGTTCTCCACGCAGCACACATGTACACGGAGACCTTAGGACTGACACAGGCAGGCCAAATATAATTAATTGAATTCGCTTTTTTGCAAAGGGAGGGCCCCACTGCGGATATTCAATGAACAATACGTTTAATAACTGTGGTGTGGCCCTGAAAAAGCGTCACACAACTTTAGTGTAGCAGAGTTATTAACTCTGGCAGAGCAGGTATTTGCCAGTCAGGAAAGACAATGGCGCAAGCCTGCAGTAAACCGTAGCTGGTTGCGTTTGATTTTTGTACGTTCTCCACGCAGCACACACGTACACGGAGACCTTAGGACTGACACAGGCAGGCCAAATATAATTAATTCGCTTTTTTGCAAAGGGAGGGCCCCACTGCAGATATTCAATGAACAATAACTGTGTTGTGGCCCTGCCTACACAATTCTGTCCCTGTAGTATCAATGGAGGGTGCAATGCTCTGCACAGACGATTTTTTGAAAAAAAAAAATATGCAACACTGCTAACAGCAGCCAGCACAGTACTGCACACGGTTAAATTTGGCCCTGGAAAGGACCGTTGAGGTTCTTGAAGGCTACACTCACTCCTAACACTCTCCCTGCCTAAGCACCACTTCTGTCCCTAATACCGGGTGCAATGCTCTGCACTGCCGATTTTGAGAAAAAAAAATAAAAAATTTTCCACTGCTAACAGCAGCCTGCACACACGTAGATGTGGCCCTAAGAAGGACCGTTGGGGTTCTTGAAGCCTACACTCACTACAAACACTCTCTCTACAGCAACTCCAATAGAACAGCACTTTCCCTCACTAACTCACACGGCATCTGAGCCGAGCCGCGGGAGGGGCCGACTTTTATACTCGGGTGACATCTGATCGCCCCAGCCACTCACAGCAGGGGGGTGGTATAGGGCTTGAACGTCACAGGGGGAAGTTGTAATGCCTTCCCTGTCTTTCAATTGGCCAGAAAAGCGCGCTAACGTCTCAGAGAGGAAACTGAAAGTAACCGGAACACCGCGTGGTACTCGTTACGAGTAACGAGCATCCCGAACACCATAATATTCGCACGAATATCAAGCTCGGACGAGTACGTTCGCTCATCTCTAGTACATAACATAGGGGTTCTCTTACTTTTGCACTTAGAATTGATAAATCATGTTGTGACCCCTTTACTTTTCCTATGTAGGACATAAAGAAAGCTTGTGCCGAATTCCACGTTTGTACGACACCGGGAAATTACATAACATAAGAGGTCACTTTTGCACTTAGAATTGAATATTGAAGTTGCGACCCCTTTACTCTTCCTATATAGGACCTTAAGAATGCTTGTGCCAAATTTCACATTTGCACAACACCGATAAGTTAGACAATGAGTGGCAAGTCAGTCAATCAGTCAGTCAGTGAGGGCTTTCACCTTTATATATATATAGATGTAGAGCCCCCTATCTTATTTCCAGGGTTGCACAGAACAAGCTCTTACACCATGTGCGTTACCGCTATTTCCTTTTATTCCGTAAGCTCTTGCCAGCTGGCCCTCATTCCTATTGTTGATACTGTATGTTGTATCTTATTTTGTGTATGTTGTCTCTGACTTGTAAAGTGTTGTGGATTACAATGGCGCTATATAAATAAATCATATTACTCTTGGCCACCCGGCCTGTGGGAAAAGGTTGGGGTGGCCTGGCCGTTTCACAGTCCTCAAGCCCGTTTCACCATCCTCAAGCACCAGGCGAAGCGCTGCTAGTCAGACCCTATGTGCCCACCCAATGATAACATAGATCTCTGCTGTATTTATGCGCCACTAGATGCAGAGACTTTGACCTTAGGGAGACGCATGTTTTATACTTACCAGAGGAGAATGGAAAAATATCTAAAATATCTACACAGAATGACTCACTCGCTGCTGAAGAGCCGAATCCCATAGAAAGGGCGAACTAAAATGAATTGTTAGGCGAATTTGATTGACAAGAAATTGCTGTTGGCACCAGCTCATTTGCATAGATTACTGAGCGAGTGCTGTGATTGGCCGACACTGTAGCTTAACGGTTAGTGCAGCACATCCCATGAGGAGCCTTGTTATAGACATCTCAACATAGTCATAGAGTCCTTCCCTTCTTCCCCTCTGCTCTCTAGCCAGATTTTACCATTTCAACAAGGGAAGGGACACTACTATCAAAAATTACTTTATAACATCTCAACAAGCCTTGTCTAACAAGTAGTCAAAATAAATATATAATTCCTATGACATTGCCTGTTCTGTACAAGATTATACCCAGACCCAGAACAGACCGACATGACTGCTCATCTTCACCCCTTCGAGAGCTGAGCTCAGGGAGATGAAGCCTGCATTTATCACTAGTTTCCCCTCTGTGGGCTCCAAGTCATATAATGGCCAGATCTACTGTAATTACTCGTGCACACAGGATGGCATAGTGTATGACCGCTTTGGCAACATAATAACTAGTTTCTTCGTATGCCATCAGAAAATCTGCCAGCATGTATTGGAAATATCTATCTCTGTAAACCATCTCATAGACAATCATATGGGCTTTTATTTGGAGGAAGAGAGAAAATCATTACACTCCTCAAGCAGTTTGCAGATGTTGCAAAGTTGCGATTCATGGCCGATCTTAGACAGAGTGCGGCGATGGGCAAAATTATAAATGGGGCCCCAAATGCTCAATTATATTATCAACAACACTGTGATATACAGTTAATATAGAAGGTGGTACGATCAGATCTGTAGCACTAATTTCCAGCGCTTCCAGAAGTACTGAGGTTTAGTGGTACTGAATAAAGACCGCTGTGCAATGACAAATATTACCCTCATAAAGTGACCATGTAGCAGTAGATACCAGCTCTGACAGGTGCTCTGTAGACAGTCTAAGTGATTACAGTACCGCTATGTATTCAGAGATCGCAGGTGACGTCTGCAAACCCCAGATAGAGAACTGTGGATGAGTCGGGCTGCTTGGTTCATTCTAAGTTATCCTCCTATGACGTTGGACGCCTTTGAATTGTACAATCGTCACCACGTTGTGGGCTTTGACAGTGAACTGCGAAAAGCCAACAGATCAGGGTTGCATCTAGAATGGAGTTGCTCTTGCAGCGCCAACATATAAAATACAATCCCATAACGAAAAATACAGTCCCTTGTAAAAACCTCAATTCCCCTCCCTTTAGCTCTTTTATCATATCATCCCATGAAAAACTTTAGAGTCCTCTCTTGTTTCCCTCCAGGAGTCCCATTCCAGACACAAGGCAGTACTCCAGCAGTAGGTCACCCTGCCTATACTCTTCCATTGTAATATGGTGTTCATCAGCTGACTGCTCACTAGCTTCAATGAACAGGCAGCGGAATGCCTGAAGTAGGAGCTTGGGGCAACTGCCCAGTTTACCCCCCCAACGCCCGGCCCTGGGTGGGATTCAGACCCACAACTCCAATGCTGTGCCAACTGCTGAGTTCCCACTCCCGGCTGCAAGATTTTTCCAGAGCTGCACCAGTTCTGTGCAATGTGCTAACCCAGAGAATCAGGTTTATTCCCAGCACCCAGCATACCCTAAAAACACATCTTTTTAGGGAGGCCTTCCGTCTTCCCCAATTTAACTCTTCTCCATTTACGTTACTTATTCACGCTCCTTTGGAAAGCTGACCCCCTTCTTCCCACTCTATCCCCCACACACCCTATTGCACCTCTCACCTGTATATACAGAGATATGGCTGGTGACTGCTTCATACAGCTTTATGTAGACACTAGCTGATATAGCCGGCTTTGCCCAAGTTAACTTATTACAGGTGTTTACGTCTTGTTCGCCCAGAAAATGTTATGAAGTCGTGATTACTTCAGAGGAACCAAGAATAAAATATGTATACGCACAGTGGAGCTTTAGATTCTCCTCAGGCTGCATGTACCGATGTCCCTCTGCAGAATGTGCCATCCCTCTCACTCTGCTCACTTTTTACCCTTAAATGTTAAGCCGCTTTTTATTCAGATTTAACCCCAGACTGGGGATTGCAGCCCTTTCTTAGCCTAAGAAGCCATGCTCCATCCATGCAGTCCGTGGCTGCTTCCCTAAATACTTTACAGCCTTTTAACATGCACACAGAGGTCAGTTAGATTGTCCTCAGTATATACAAATAGAGGAGAGATAGATTCTCCTCAGCATACAAATCATTTCCATAGGCTTTACGGTTTCTGAGAAAGCAACTATCCCATGTATAGCAGATTTTTGCAGTTTCTCACGCTTTGAATTGAATATTGAAGTTGTGACCCCTTTACTTTTCCTATTTAGGATGTAAAGAATGGTTGTGGCAAATTTCATGTTTGTGCGGTTCAGATGTGTGTTATTAGTTACATAACATAGGGGGTCACTTACTTCTGTACTAAGAATTGAACAAACAATTACAAACCTTTACTTTTCCTATGTGGCAACTAAAGAATGGTCATGCCAAATTTCAAGTTTGTACGACCCCAGGAAGTTAGAGATTTAGATTAGGTACATAAAATAGGGGGTCGCTCACTTTTGCTCTTAGAATCGAATGATCAAGTTGCGACCCCTTTACTTTTCCTAGTCAGTATTTAAAGAAAGGTCGTGCTAACTTTCACGTTTTTATGACACTGGGAAGTTACATAACACAGGTGGTCACTTAATTTTGCACATAGTAATGAATAGTCAAATTGTGACTGCTTTACTTTTCCTATTTACAACCTAAAGAATGCTCATACCAAATGTCACGTTTGTGCGGTACAGATGTGTGGTATTATTTACATTACATAGGGAGTCACATACGTTTGCAATTACAATTAAATAATCAAGTTGCAACCCTTTTACTTTTGCTCTGTGGGACCTTAAAGGAGATGTCCCGCGCCGAAACGGGTTTTTTTTTTTTTAAACCCCCCCCCCGTTCGGCGCGAGACAACCCCGATGCAGGGGTTAAAAAAACCACCCGCACAGCGCTTACCTGAATCCCGGCGGTCCGGTGACTTCAATACTTACCGCTGAAGATGGCCGCCGGGATCTTCTACCTTCGTGGACCGCAGCTCTTCTGTGCGGTCCACTGCCGATTCCAGCCTCCTGATTGGCTGGAATCGGCACGTGACGGGGCGGAGCTACACGGAGCCGCTCTCTGGCACGAGCGGCTCCATAGAAGAAAGCTGAAGACCCGGACTGCGCAAGCGCGGCTAATTTGGCCATCGGAGGCCAAAAATTAGTCGGCTCCATGGAGACGAGGACGCCAGCAACGGAGCAGGTAAGTATAAAACTTTTTATAACTTCTGTATGGCTCATAATTAATGCACAATGTACATTACAAAGTGCATTATTATGGCCATGCAGAAGTGTATAGACCCACTTGCTGCCTCGGGACATCTCCTTTAAGATTGAGCGTGGCAAATTTCAAGTTTGTACGACACCAGGAAATTAGAGAATTAGATTAGGTACATAACATAGGGGTTCTCTTACTTTTGCACTTAGAATTGATAAATCATGTTGTGACCCCTTTACTTTTCCTATGTAGGACATAAAGAAAGCTTGTGCCGAATTCCACGTTTGTACGACACCGGGAAATTACATAACATAAGAGGTCACTTTTGCACTTAGAATTGAATATTGAAGTTGCGACCCCTTTACTCTTCCTATATAGGACCTTAAGAATGCTTGTGCCAAATTTCACATTTGCACAACACCGGTAAGTTAGACAATGAGTGGCAAGTCAGTCAATCAGTCAGTCAGTGAGGGCTTTCACCTTTATATATATAGATGTAGAGCCCCCTATCTTATTTCCAGGGTTGCACAGAACAAGCTCTTACACCATGTGCGTTACCGCTATTTCCTTTTATTCCGTAAGCTCTTGCCAGCTGGCCCTCATTCCTATTGTTGATACTGTATGTTGTATCTTATTTTGTGTATGTTGTCTCTGACTTGTAAAGTGTTGTGGATTACAATGGCGCTATATAAATAAATCATATTACTCTTGGCCACCCGGCCTGTGGGAAAAGGTTGGGGTGGCCTGGCCGTTTCACAGTCCTCAAGCCCGTTTCACCGTCCTCAAGCACCAGGCGAAGCGCTGCTAGTCAGACCTTATGTGCCCACCCAATGATAACATAGATCTCTGCTGTATTTATGCGCCACTAGATGCAGAGACTTTGACCTTAGGGAGACGCATGTTTTATACTTACCAGAGGAGAATGGAAAAATATCTAAAATATCTACACAGAATGACTCACTCGCTGCTGAAGAGCCGAATCCCATAGAAAGGGCGAACTAAAATGAATTGTTAGGCGAATTTGATTGACAAGAAATTGCTGTTGGCACCAGCTCATTTGCATAGATTACTGAGCGAGTGCTGTGATTGGCCGACACTGTAGCTTAACGGTTAGTGCAGCACTTCCCATGAGGAGCCTTGTTATAGACATCTCAACATAGTCATAGAGTCCTTCCCTTCTTCCCCTCTGCTCTCTAGCCAGATTTTACCATTTCAACAAGGGAAGGGACACTACTATCAAAAATTACTTTATAACATCTCAACAAGCCTTGTCTAACAAGTAGTCAAAATAAATATATAATTCCTATGACATTGCCTGTTCTGTACAAGATTATACCCAGACCCAGAACAGACCGACATGACTGCTCATCTTCACCCCTTCGAGAGCTGAGCTCAGGGAGATGAAGCCTGCATTTATCACTAGTTTCCCCTCTGTGGGCTCCAAGTCATATAATGGCCAGATCTACTGTAATTACTCGTGCACACAGGATGGCATAGTGTATGACCGCTTTGGCAACATAATAACTAGTTTCTTCGTATGCCATCAGAAAATCTGCCAGCATGTATTGGAAATATCTATCTCTGTAAACCATCTCATAGACAATCATATGGGCTTTTATTTGGAGGAAGAGAGAAAATCATTACACTCCTCAAGCAGTTTGCAGATGTTGCAAAGTTGCGATTCATGGCCGATCTTAGACAGAGTGCGGCGATGGGCAAAATTATAAATGGGGCCCCAAATGCTCAATTATATTATCAACAACACTGTGATATACAGCTAATATAGAAGGTGGTACGATCAGATCGGTAGCACTAATTTCCAGCGCTTCCAGAAGTACTGAGGTTTAGTGGTACTGAATAAAGACCGCTGTGCAATGACAAATATTACCCTCATAAAGTGACCATGTAGCAGTAGATACCAGCTCTGACAGGTGCTCTGTAGACAGTCTAAGTGATTACAGTACCGCTATGTATTCAGAGATCGCAGGTGACGTCTGCAAACCCCAGATAGAGAACTGTGGATGAGTCGAGCTGCTTGGTTCATTCTAAGTTATCCTCCTATGACGTTGGACGCCTTTGAATTGTACAATCGTCACCACGTTGTGGGCTTTGACAGTGAACTGCGAAAAGCCAACAGATCAGGGTTGCATCTAGAATGGAGTTGCTCTTGCAGCGCCAACATATAAAATACAATCCCATAACGAAAAATACAGTCCCTTGTAAAAACCTCAATTCCCCTCCCTTTAGCTCTTTTATCATATCATCCCATGAAAAACTTTAGAGTCCTCTCTTGTTTCCCTCCAGGAGTCCCATTCCAGACACAAGGCAGTACTCCAGCAGTAGGTCACCCTGCCTATACTCTTCCATTGTAATATGGTGTTCATCAGCTGACTGCTCACTAGCTTCAATGAACAGGCAGCGGAAAACCTGAAGTAGGAGCTTGGGGCAACTGCCCAGTTTACCCCCCCAACGCCCGGCCCTGGGTGGGATTCAGACCCACAACTCCAATGCTGTGCCAACTGCTGAGTTCCCACTCCCGGCTGCAAGATTTTTCCAGAGCTGCACCAGTTCTGTGCAATGTGCTAACCCAGAGAATCAGGTTTATTCCCAGCACCCAGCATATCCTAAAAACACATCTTTTTAGGGAGGCCTTCCGTCTTCCCCAATTTAACTCTTCTCCATTTACGTTACTTATTCACGCTCCTTTGGAAAGCTGACCCCCTTCTTCCCACTCTATCCCCCACACACCCTATTGCACCTCTCACCTGTATATACAGAGATATGGCTGGTGACTGCTTCATACAGCTTTATGTAGACACTAGCTGATATAGCCGGCTTTGCCCAAGTTAACTTATTACAGGTGTTTACGTCTTGTTCGCCCAGAAAATGTTATGAAGTCGTGATTACTTCAGAGGAACCAAGAATAAAATATGTATACGCACAGTGGAGCTTTAGATTCTCCTCAGGCTGCATGTACCGATGTCCCTCTGCAGAATGTGCCATCCCTCTCACTCTGCTCACTTTTTACCCTTAAATGTTAAGCCGCTTTTTATTCAGATTTAACCCCAGACTGGGGATTGCAGCCCTTTCTTAGCCTAAGAAGCCATGCTCCATCCATGCAGTCCGTGGCTGCTTCCCTAAATACTTTACAGCCTTTTAACATGCACACAGAGGTCAGTTAGATTGTCCTCAGTATATACAAATAGAGGAGAGATAGATTCTCCTCAGCATACAAATCATTTCCATAGGCTTTACGGTTTCTGAGAAAGCAACTATCCCATGTATAGCAGATTTTTGCAGTTTCTCACGCTTTGAATTGAATATTGAAGTTGTGACCCCTTTACTTTTCCTATTTAGGATGTAAAGAATGGTTGTGGCAAATTTCATGTTTGTGCGGTTCAGATGTGTGTTATTAGTTACATAACATAGGGGGTCACTTACTTCTGTACTAAGAATTGAACAAACAATTACAAACCTTTACTTTTCCTATGTGGCAACTAAAGAATGGTCATGCCAAATTTCAAGTTTGTACGACCCCAGGAAGTTAGAGATTTAGATTAGGTACATAAAATAGGGGGTCGCTCACTTTTGCTCTTAGAATCGAATGATCAAGTTGCGACCCCTTTACTTTTCCTAGTCAGTATTTAAAGAAAGGTCGTGCTAACTTTCATGTTTTTATGACACTGGGAAGTTACATAACACAGGGGGTCACTTAATTTTGCACATAGTATTGAATAGTCAAATTGTGACTGCTTTACTTTTCCTATTTACAACCTAAAGAATGCTCATACCAAATGTCACGTTTGTGCGGTACAGATGTGTGGTATTATTTACATTACACAGGGAGTCACATACGTTTGCAATTACAATTGAATAATCAAGTTGCAACCCTTTTACTTTTGCTCTGTGCGACCTAAAGATTGAGCGTGCCAAATTTCAAGTTTGTACGACACCAGGAAATTAGAGAATTAGATTAGGTACATAACATAGGGGTTCTCTTACTTTTGCACTTAGAATTGATAACCCATGTTGTGACCCCTTTACTTTTCCTATGTAGGACATAAAGAAAGCTTGTGCCGAATTCCACGTTTGTACGACACCGGGAAATTACATAACATAAGAGGTCACTTTTGCACTTAGAATTGAATATTGAAGTTGCGACCCCTTTACTCTTCCTATATAGGACCTTAAGAATGCTTGTGCCAAATTTCACATTTGCACAACACCGGTAAGTTAGACAATGAGTGGCAAGTCAGTCAATCAGTCAGTCAGTGAGGGCTTTCACCTTTATATATATATAGATGTAGAGCCCCCTATCTTATTTCCAGGGTTGCACAGAACAAGCTCTTACACCATGTGCGTTACCGCTATTTCCTTTTATTCCGTAAGCTCTTGCCAGCTGGCCCTCATTCCTATTGTTGATACTGTATGTTGTATCTTATTTTGTGTATGTTGTCTCTGACTTGTAAAGTGTTGTGGATTACAATGGCGCTATATAAATAAATCATATTACTCTTGGCCACCCGGCCTGTGGGAAAAGGTTGGGGTGGCCTGGCCGTTTCACAGTCCTCAAGCCCGTTTCACCGTCCTCAAGCACCAGGCGAAGCGCTGCTAGTCAGACCTTATGTGCCCACCCAATGATAACATAGATCTCTGCTGTATTTATGCGCCACTAGATGCAGAGACTTTGACCTTAGGGAGACGCATGTTTTATACTTACCAGAGGAGAATGGAAAAATATCTAAAATATCTACACAGAATGACTCACTCGCTGCTGAAGAGCCGAATCCCATAGAAAGGGCGAACTAAAATGAATTGTTAGGCGAATTTGATTGACAAGAAATTGCTGTTGGCACCAGCTCATTTGCATAGATTACTGAGCGAGCGCTGTGATTGGCCGACACTGTAGCTTAACGGTTAGTGCAGCACTTCCCATGAGGAGCCTTGTTATAGACATCTCAGCATAGTCATAGAGTCCTTCCCTTCTTCCCCTCTGCTCTCTAGCCAGATTTTACCATTTCAACAAGGGAAGGGACACTACTATCAAAAATTACTTTATAACATCTCAACAAGCCTTGTCTAACAAGTAGTCAAAATAAATATATAATTCCTATGACATTGCCTGTTCTGTACAAGATTATACCCAGACCCAGAACAGACCGACATGACTGCTCATCTTCACCCCTTCGAGAGCTGAGCTCAGGGAGATGAAGCCTGCATTTATCACTAGTTTCCCCTCTGTGGGCTCCAAGTCATATAATGGCCAGATCTACTGTAATTACTCGTGCACACAGGATGGCATAGTGTATGACCGCTTTGGCAACATAATAACTAGTTTCTTCGTATGCCATCAGAAAATCTGCCAGCATGTATTGGAAATATCTATCTCTGTAAACCATCTCATAGACAATCATATGGGCTTTTATTTGGAGGAAGAGAGAAAATCATTACACTCCTCAAGCAGTTTGCAGATGTTGCAAAGTTGCGATTCATGGCCGATCTTAGACAGAGTGCGGCGATGGGCAAAATTATAAATGGGGCCCCAAATGCTCAATTATATTATCAACAACACTGTGATATACAGTTAATATAGAAGGTGGTACGATCAGATCGGTAGCACTAATTTCCAGCGCTTCCAGAAGTACTGAGGTTTAGTGGTACTGAATAAAGACCGCTGTGCAATGACAAATATTACCCTCATAAAGTGACCATGTAGCAGTAGATACCAGCTCTGACAGGTGCTCTGTAGACAGTCTAAGTGATTACAGTACCGCTATGTATTCAGAGATCGCAGGTGACGTCTGCAAACCCCAGATAGAGAACTGTGGATGAGTCGGGCTGCTTGGTTCATTCTAAGTTATCCTCCTATGACGTTGGACGCCTTTGAATTGTACAATCGTCACCACGTTGTGGGCTTTGACAGTGAACTGCGAAAAGCCAACAGATCAGGGTTGCATCTAGAATGGAGTTGCTCTTGCAGCGCCAACATATAAAATACAATCCCATAACGAAAAATACAGTCCCTTGTAAAAACCTCAATTCCCCTCCCTTTAGCTCTTTTATCATATCATCCCATGAAAAACTTTAGAGTCCTCTCTTGTTTCCCTCCAGGAGTCCCATTCCAGACACAAGGCAGTACTCCAGCAGTAGGTCACCCTGCCTATACTCTTCCATTGTAATATGGTGTTCATCAGCTGACTGCTCACTAGCTTCAATGAACAGGCAGAGGAATACCTGAAGTAGGAGCTTGGGGCAACTGCCCAGTTTACCCCCCCAACGCCCGGCCCTGGGTGGGATTCAGACCCACAACTCCAATGCTGTGCCAACTGCTGAGTTCCCACTCCCGGCTGCAAGATTTTTCCAGAGCTGCACCAGTTCTGTGCAATGTGCTAACCCAGAGAATCTGGTTTATTCCCAGTACCCAGCATACCCTAAAAACACATCTTTTTAGGGAGGCCTTCCGTCTTCCCCAATTTAACTCTTCTCCATTTACGTTACTTATTCACGCTCCTTTGGAAAGCTGACCCCCTTCTTCCCACTCTATCCCCCACACACCCTATTGCACCTCTCACCTGTATATACAGAGATATGGCTGGTGACTGCTTCATACAGCTTTATGTAGACACTAGCTGATATAGCCGGCTTTGCCCAAGTTAACTTATTACAGGTGTTTACGTCTTGTTCGCCCAGAAAATGTTATGAAGTCGTGATTACTTCAGAGGAACCAAGAATAAAATATGTATACGCACAGTGGAGCTTTAGATTCTCCTCAGGCTGCATGTACCGATGTCCCTCTGCAGAATGTGCCATCCCTCTCACTCTGCTCACTTTTTACCCTTAAATGTTAAGCCGCTTTTTATTCAGATTTAACCCCAGACTGGGGATTGCAGCCCTTTCTTAGCCTAAGAAGCCATGCTCCATCCATGCAGTCCGTGGCTGCTTCCCTAAATACTTTACAGCCTTTTAACATGCACACAGAGGTCAGTTAGATTGTCCTCAGTATATACAAATAGAGGAGAGATAGATTCTCCTCAGCATACAAATCATTTCCATAGGCTTTACGGTTTCTGAGAAAGCAACTATCCCATGTATAGCAGATTTTTGCAGTTTCTCACGCTTTGAATTGAATATTGAAGTTGTGACCCCTTTTCTTTTCCTATTTAGGATGTAAAGAATGGTTGTGGCAAATTTCATGTTTGTGCGGTTCAGATGTGTGTTATTAGTTACATAACATAGGGGGTCACTTACTTCTGTACTAAGAATTGAACAAACAATTACAAACCTTTACTTTTCCTACGTGGAAACTAAAGAATGGTCATGCCAAATTTCAAGTTTGTACGACCCCAGGAAGTTAGAGATTTAGATTAGGTACATAAAATAGGGGGTCGCTCACTTTTGCTCTTAGAATCGAATGATCAAGTTGCGACCCCTTTACTTTTCCTAGTCAGTATTTAAAGAAAGGTCGTGCTAACTTTCACGTTTTTATGACACTGGGAAGTTACATAACACAGGGGGTCACTTAACTTTGCACATAGTATTGAATAGTCAAATTGTGACTGCTTTACTTTTCCTATTTACAACCTAAAGAATGCTCATACCAAATGTCACGTTTGTGCGGTACAGATGTGTGGTATTATTTACATTACATAGGGAGTCACATACGTTTGCAATTACAATTGAATAATCAAGTTGCAACCCTTTTACTTTTGCTCTGTGGGACCTTAAGATTGAGCGTGCCAAATTTCAAGTTTGTACGACACCAGGAAATTAGAGAATTAGATTAGGTACATAATAGAGATGAGCGAGCACCAAAATGCTCGGGTGCTCGTTACTCGGGACGAAATTACCGCGATGCTCGAGGGTTCGTTTCGAGTAACGAACCCCATTGAAGTCAATGGGCGACCCGAGCATTTTTGTATTTCGCCGATGCTCGCTAAGGTTTTCATGTGTGAAAATCTGGGCAATTCAAGAAAGTGATGGGAACGACACAGCAATGGACAGGGCAGGCGAGGGGCTACATGTTGGGCTGCATCTCAAGTTCACAGGTCCCACTATTAAGCCACAATAGCGGCAAGAGTGGCCCCCCCCCCTCCCAAAAACTTTTACTTCTGAAAAGCCCTCATTAGCAATGCATACCTTAGCTAAGCACCACACTAACTCCAACAAAGCACAATCACTGCCTGCATGACACTCCACTGCCACTTCTCCTGGCTTACATGCTGCCCAACCGCCCCCCCTCCCCCCCACAGCGCACACCAAAGTGTCCCTGCGCAGCCTTCAGCTGCCCTCATGCCACGCCACACTGATGTCTATTTAGAAGTGCGTCTGCCATGAGGAGGAACCGCAGGCACACACTGCAGAGGGTTGGCACGGCTAGGCAGCAACCCTCTTTAAAAGGGGCGGGGCGATAGCCCACAATGATGTACAGAAGCAATGAGAAATATAATCCTGTGCCACCGCCATCAGGAGCTGCACACGTGGGCATAGCAATGGGGAACCTATGTGCCACACACTATTCATTCTGTCAAGGTGTCTGCATGCGCCAGTCAGACCGGGCTTTTTAATTCATAGACACAGGCAGGTACAACTCCCTATTGTGAAGTCCCTGTGGACCGACAGCATGGGTGGCTCCCTGGAACCCACCGGCGGTACATAAAAATATCCCATTGCAGTGCCCATCACAGCTGAGGTAGTAATGTCATGTTTAATGCAGGTGGGCTTCGGCCCACACTGCATGCCCCAGTCAGACTGGGGTTCTTTACAAGTGGAAACAGATGCATTTATAATTCCCTGTGGACCCACAGCATGGGTGGGTGCCAGGAAGCCACCGGCGGTACATAGAAATATCCCATTGCATTGCCCAACACAGCTGAGGTAGTAATGTCGTGCTTAATACAGGTGGGCTTCGGCCCACACTGCATGCCCCAGTCAGACTGGGGTTCTTTACAAGTGGACAGATGTAGGTTAAACTCCGTGTGCACCTACAGCATGGGTGGCTCCCTGGAACCCACCGGCGATACACAAAAATATCCCATTGCATTGCCCAACACAGCGGATGTAACATCAGCTGTAATGCAGGTGGGCTAAAAATTCATTTGATTACACTGTAGGCGAGGGCCCACAAAAATTGCTGTATCAACAGTACTAATGTACATCAAAAAAATTGGCCATGGCCAACCAAGAGGGCAGGTGAAACCCATTAATCGCTTTGGTTAATGTGGCTTAAGTGGTAACTAGGCCTGGAGGCAGCCCAGTTTAACGAAAAATTGGTTCAAGTTAAAGTTTCAACGCTTTTAAGAGCATTGAAACATATAAAAATTGTTTAGAAAAATTATATGAGTGAGCCTTGTGGCCCTAAGAAAAATTGCCCGTTCAGCGTGATTACGTGAGGTTTCAGGAGGAGGAGCAGGAGGAGGAGGAATATTAGACACAGATTGATGAAGCAGAAATGTCCCCGTTTTGGATGGTGAGAGAGAACGTAGCTTCCATCCGCGGGTGCAGCCTACGTATTGCTTACGTATCGCTGCTGTCCGCTGGTGGAGAAGAGAAGTCTGGGGAAATCCAAGCTTTGTTCATCTTGATGAGTGTAAGCCTGTCGGCACTGTCGGTTGACAGGTGGGTACGCTTATCCGTGATGATTCCCCCAGCCACACTAAACACACTCTCTGACAAGACGCTAGCCGCAGGACAAGCAAGCACCTCCAGGGCATACAGCGCGAGTTCAGGCCACGTGTCCAGCTTCGACACCCAGTAGTTGTAGGGGGCAGAGGCGTCACGGAGGACGGTCGTGCGATCGGCTACGTACTCCCTCACCATCCTTTTACAGTGCTCCCGCTGACTCAGCCTTGACTGGGGAGCGGTGACACAGTCTTGCTGGGGAGCCATAATGCTGGCAAAGGCCTTGGATAATGTTCCCCTGCCTGCGCTGTACATGCTGCCTGATCTCTGCGCCTCCCCTGCTACCTGGCCCTCGGAACTGCGCCTTCTGCCACTAGCGCTGTCGGATGGGAAGTTTACCATCAGTTTGTCCACCAGCGCCCTGTGGTATAGCATCATTCTCGAACCCCTTTCCTCTTCGGGAATGAGAGTGCAAAGGCTCTCCTTATACCGTGAATCGAGCAGTGTGTACACCCAGTAATCCGTAGTGGCCAGAATGCGTGCAACGCGAGGGTCACGCGAAAGGCATCCTAACATGAAGTCAGCCATGTGTGCCAGGGTACCTGTACGCAACACATGGCTGTCTTCACTAGGAAGATCACTTTCAGGATCCTCCTCCTCCTCCTCAGGCCATACACGCTGAAAGGATGACAGCCCAGCAGCATCTGTACCCTCAGCAGTGGGCCAAGCTGTCTCTTCCCCCTCCTCCTCATCCTCCTCATGCTCCTCCTCCTCCTCCTCAACGCGCTGAGATATAGACAGGCGGGTGCTCTGACTATGCAGCGACATACTGTCTTCCCCCGGCTCTGTTTCCGAGCGCAAAGCGTCTGCCTTTATGCTTTGCAGGGAACTTCTCAAGATGCATAGCAGAGGAATGGTGACGCTAATGATTGCAGCATCGCCGCTCACCACCTGGGTAGACTCCTCAAATGTTCCAAGGACCTGGCAGATGGCTGCCAACCAGGGCCACTCTTCTGTAAATAATTGAGGAGGCTGACTCCCACTGCGCCGCGCAAGTTGGAGTTGGTATTCCACTATAGCTCTACGCTGCTCATAGAGTCTGGCCAACATGTGGAGCGTAGAGTTTCACTGTGTGGGCACGTCGCACAGCAGTCGGTGCACTGGCAGATTAAACCTATGTTGCAGTGTCCGCAGGGTGGCAGCGTGCGTGTGGGATTTGCGGAAATGTGCGCAGAGCTGGCGCACCTTTCCGCGCAGGTATGACAAGTGGGGGTAGCTTTTCAGAAAGCGCTGAACCACCAAATTAAAGACATGGGCCAGGCATGGCACGTGTGTGAGGCTGCCGAGATGCAGAGCCGCCACCAGCTTACGGCCGTTGTCACACACGACCATGCCCGGTTGGAGGCTCAGCGGCGCAAGCCAGCGGTCGGTCTGCTCTGTCAGACCCTGCAGCAGTTCGTGGTCCGTGTGCCTCTTCTCTCCTAAGCTGAGTAGTTTCAGCACGGCCTGCTGACGCTTGCCCACCGCTGTGCTGCCACGCCGCGTGACACCGACTGCTGGCGACGTGCTGCTGACACATCTTGATTGCGAGACAGAGGTTGCGTTGGAGGAGGAGGAGGAGGAAGGTGCTTTAGTGGAGGAAGCATTCACCGCCGCAGATACCACCACCGAGCTGTGGCCCGCAATTCTGGGGGTGGGTAGGACGTGAGCGGTCCCAGGCTCTGACTCTGTCCCAGCCTCCACTAAATTCACCCAATGTGCCGTCAGGGAGATATAGTGGCCCTGCCCGCCTGTGCTTGTCCACGTGTCCGTTGTTAAGTGGACCTTGGCAGTAACCGCGTTGGTGAGGGCGCGTACAATGTTGCGGGAGACGTGGTCGTGCAGGCCTGGGACGGCACATCGGGAAAAGTAGTGGCGACTGGGAACCGAGTAGCGCGGGGCAGCCGCCGCCATCATGCTTTTGAAAGCCTCCGTTTCCACAAGCCTATACGGCAGCATCTCTAGGCTGATCAATTTTGCAATGTGCACGTTTAACGCTTGAGCGTGCGGGTGCGTGGCGTCGTACTTGCGCTTGCGCTCAAACTGTGGCACTAGCGACGTCTGGACGCTGCGCTGAGAGCCATTGCTGGATGGGGCCGAGGACAGCGGAGGTGATGGTGTGGGTGCAGGCCAGGAGACGGTAGTGCCTGTGTCCTCAGAGGGGGGTTGGATCTCAGTGGCAGGTTGGGGCACAGGGGGAGAGGCAGTGGTGCAAACCGGAGGCGGTGAACGGGCATCGTCCCACCTTGTGGGGTGCTTGGCCATCATATGCCTGCGTATGCTGTTGGTGGTGCCTCCCCAGCTGATCTTGGCGCGACAAAGGTTGCACACCACTGTTCGTCGGTCGTCAGGCGTCTCTGTGAAAAACTGCCACACCGTAGAGCACCTTGACCTGTGCAGGGTGGCATGGCGCGAGGGGGCGCTTTGGGAAACAGTTGGTGGATTATTCGGTCTGGCCCTGCCTCTACCCCTGGCCACCGCACTGGCTCGGCCTGTGCCCACACCCTCACTTGGCCCTCCGCGTCCTCGGCCGCGTCCACATCCTTTTGGCCTACCCCTACCCCTCAGCATGCTGTATTACCAGTGATTTGATTTCCCAGGCAGGAAAGAAATTGGCGCAAGGCTGCACTCAACCGTAGCTGGTTGCGTCTGATTTTTGTACGTTCTCCACGCAGCACACATGTACACGGAGACCTTAGGACTGACACAGGCAGGCCAAATATAATTAATTGAATTCGCTTTTTTGCAAAGGGAGGTCCCCACTGCGGATATTCAATGAACAATACGTTTAATAACTGTGGTGTGGCCCTGAAAAAGTGTCACACAACTTTAGTGTAGCAGAGTTATTAACTCTGGCAGAGCAGGTATTTGCCAGTCAGGAAAGACAATGGCGCAAGGCTGCAGTAAACCGTAGCTGGTTGCGTTTGATTTTTGTACGTTCTCCACGCAGCACACACGTACACGGAGACCTTAGGACTGACACAGGCAGGCCAAATATAATTAATTCGCTTTTTTGCAAAGGGAGGGCCCCTCTGCGGATATTCAATGAACAATAACTGTGTTGTGGCCCTGCCTACACAATTCTGTCCCTGTAGTATCAATGGAGGGTGCAATGCTCTGCACAGACGATTTTTTGAAAAAAAAAAAAAATGCAACACTGCTAACAGCAGCCAGCACAGTACTGCACACGGTTAAATTTGGCCCTAGAAAGGACCGTTGAGGTTCTTGAAGGCTACACTCACTCCTAACACTCTCCCTGCCTAAGCACCACTTCTGTCCCTAATACCGGGTGCAATGCTCTGCACTGCCGATTTTGAGAAAAAAAAATAAAAATTTTCCACTGCTAACAGCAGCCTGCACACACGTAGATGTGGCCCTAAGAAGGACCGTTGGGGTTCTTGAAGGCTACACTCACTCCTAACACTCTCCCTGCTAAGCACCACTTCTGTCTCTAATACCGGGTGCAATGCTCTGCACTGCCGATTTTGAGAAAAAAAAATAAAAAATTTCCACTGCTAACAGCAGCCTGCACACACGTAGATGTGGCCCTAAGAAGGACGTTGGGGTTCTTGAAGCCTACACTCACTACAAACACTCTCCCTACAGCAACTCCAATAGAACAGCACTTTCCCTCACTAACTCACACGGCATTTGAGCCGAGCCGCGGGAGGGGCCGACTTTTATACTCGGGTGACATCTGATCGCCCCAGCCACTCACAGCAGGGGGGTGGTATAGGGCTTGAACGTCACAGGGGGAAGTTGTAATGCCTTCCCTGTCTTTCAATTGGCCAGAAAAGCGCGCTAACGTCTCAGAGAGGAAACTGAAAGTAACCGGAACACCGCGTGGTACTCGTTACGAGTAACGAGCATCCCGAACACCGTAATATTCGCACGAATATCAAGCTCGGACGAGTACGTTCGCTCATCTCTAGTACATAACATAGGGGTTCTCTTACTTTTGCACTTAGAATTGATAAATCATGTTGTGACCCCTTTACTTTTCCTATGTAGGACACAAAGAAAGCTTGTGCCGAATTCCACGTTTGTACGACACCGGGAAATTACATAACATAAGAGGTCACTTTTGCACTTAGAATTGAATATTGAAGTTGCGACCCCTTTACTCTTCCTATATAGGACCTTAAGAATGCTTGTGCCAAATTTCACATTTGCACAACACCGGTAAGTTAGACAATGAGTGGCAAGTCAGTCAATCAGTCAGTCAGTGGGGGCTTTCACCTTTATATATATAGATGTAGAGCCCCCTATCTTATTTCCAGGGTTGCACAGAACAAGCTCTTACACCATGTGCGTTACCGCTATTTCCTTTTATTCCGTAAGCTCTTGCCAGCTGGCCCTCATTCCTATTGTTGATACTGTATGTTGTATCTTATTTTGTGTATGTTGTCTCTGACTTGTAAAGTGTTGTGGATTACAATGGCGCTATATAAATAAATCATATTACTCTTGGCCACCCGGCCTGTGGGAAAAGGTTGGGGTGGCCTGGCCGTTTCACAGTCCTCAAGCCCGTTTCACCGTCCTCAAGCACCAGGCGAAGCGCTGCTAGTCAGACCTTATGTGCCCACCCAATGATAACATAGATCTCTGCTGTATTTATGCGCCACTAGATGCAGAGACTTTGACCTTAGGGAGACGCATGTTTTATACTTACCAGAGGAGAATGGAAAAATATCTAAAATATCTACACAGAATGACTCACTCGCTGCTAAAGAGACGAATCCCATAGAAAGGGCGAACTAAAATGAATTGTTAGGCGAATTTGATTGACAAGAAATTGCTGTTGGCACCAGCTCATTTGCATAGATTACTGAGCGAGTGCTGTGATTGGCCGACACTGTAGCTTAACGGTTAGTGCAGCACTTCCCATGAGGAGCCTTGTTATAGACATCTCAACATAGTTATAGAGTCCTTCCCTTCTTCCCCTCTGCTCTCTAGCCAGATTTTACCATTTCAACAAGGGAAGGGACACTACTATCAAAAATTACTTTATAACATCTCAACAAGCCTTGTCTAACAAGTAGTCAAAATAAATATATAATTCCTATGACATTGCCTGTTCTGTACAAGATTATACCCAGACCCAGAACAGACCGACATGACTGCTCATCTTCACCCCTTCGAGAGCTGAGCTCAGGGAGATGAAGCCTGCATTTATCACTAGTTTCCCCTCTGTGGGCTCCAAGTCATATAATGGCCAGATCTACTGTAATTACTCGTGCACACAGGATGGCATAGTGTATGACCGCTTTGGCAACATAATAACTAGTTTCTTCGTATGCCATCAGAAAATCTGCCAGCATGTATTGGAAATATCTATCTCTGTAAACCATCTCATAGACAATCATATGGGCTTTTATTTGGAGGAAGAGAGAAAATCATTACACTCCTCAAGCAGTTTGC
The DNA here is from genome assembly GCF_035609145.1 of Eleutherodactylus coqui. Taxonomy (NCBI): domain Eukaryota; kingdom Metazoa; phylum Chordata; class Amphibia; order Anura; family Eleutherodactylidae; genus Eleutherodactylus; species Eleutherodactylus coqui. The sequence goes on from NC_089839.1 coordinate 204,419,683, forward strand.
AGATGTTGCAAAGTTGCGATTCATGGCCGATCTTAGACAGAGTGCGGCGATGGGCAAAATTATAAATGGGGCCCCAAATGCTCAATTATATTATCAACAACACTGTGATATTCAGTTAATATAGAAGGTGGTACGATCAGATCTGTAGCACTAATTTCCAGCGCTTCCAGAAGTACTGAGGTTTAGTGGTACTGAATAAAGACCGCTGTGCAATGACAAATATTACCCTCATAAAGTGACCATGTAGCAGTAGATACCAGCTCTGACAGGTGCTCTGTAGACAGTCTAAGTGATTACAGTACCGCTATGTATTCAGAGATCGCAGGTGACGTCTGCAAACCCCAGATAGAGAACTGTGGATGAGTCGGGCTGCTTGGTTCATTCTAAGTTATCCTCCTATGACGTTGGACGCCTTTGAATTGTACAATCGTCACCACGTTGTGGGCTTTGACAGTGAACTGCGAAAAGCCAACAGATCAGGGTTGCATCTAGAATGGAGTTGCTCTTGCAGCGCCAACATATAAAATACAATCCCATAACGAAAAATACAGTCCCTTGTAAAAACCTCAATTCCCCTCCCTTTAGCTCTTTTATCATATCATCCCATGATAAACTTTAGAGTCCTCTCTTGTTTCCCTCCAGGAGTCCCATTCCAGACACAAGGCAGTACTCCAGCAGTAGGTCACCCTGCCTATACTCTTCCATTGTAATATGGTGTTCATCAGCTGACTGCTCACTAGCTTCAATGAACAGGCAGCGGAATACCTGAAGCAGGAGCTTGGGGCAACTGCCCAGTTTACCCCCCCAACGCCCGGCCCTGGGTGGGATTCAGACCCACAACTCCAATGCTGTGCCAACTGCTGAGTTCCCACTCCCGGCTGCAAGATTTTTCCAGAGCTGCACCAGTTCTGTGCAATGTGCTAACCCAGAGAATCAGGTTTATTCCCAGCACCCAGCATACCCTAAAAACACATCTTTTTAGGGAGGCCTTCCGTCTTCCCCAATTTAACTCTTCTCCATTTACGTTACTTATTCACGCTCCTTTGGAAAGCTGACCCCCTTCTTCCCACTCTATCCCCCACACACCCTATTGCACCTCTCACCTGTATATACAGAGATATGGCTGGTGACTGCTTCATACAGCTTTATGTAGACACTAGCTGATATAGCCGGCTTTGCCCAAGTTAACTTATTACAGGTGTTTACGTCTTGTTCGCCCAGAAAATGTTATGAAGTCGTGATTACTTCAGAGGAACCAAGAATAAAATATGTATACGCACAGTGGAGCTTTAGATTCTCCTCAGGCTGCATGTACCGATGTCCCTCTGCAGAATGTGCCATCCCTCTCACTCTGCTCACTTTTTACCCTTAAATGTTAAGCCGCTTTTTATTCAGATTTAACCCCAGACTGGGGATTGCAGCCCTTTCTTAGCCTAAGAAGCCATGCTCCATCCATGCAGTCTGTGGCTGCTTCCCTAAATACTTTACAGCCTTTTAACATGCACACAGAGGTCAGTTAGATTGTCCTCAGTATATACAAATAGAGGAGAGATAGATTCTCCTCAGCATACAAATCATTTCCATAGGCTTTACGGTTTCTGAGAAAGCAACTATCCCATGTATAGCAGATTTTTGCAGTTTCTCACGCTTTGAATTGAATATTGAAGTTGTGACCCCTTTACTTTTCCTATTTAGGATGTAAAGAATGGTTGTGGCAAATTTCATGTTTGTGCGGTTCAGATGTGTGTTATTAGTTACATAACATAGGGGGTCACTTACTTCTGTACTAAGAATTGAACAAACAATTACAAACCTTTACTTTTCCTATGTGGCAACTAAAGAATGGTCATGCCAAATTTCAAGTTTGTACGACCCCAGGAAGTTAGAGATTTAGATTAGGTACATAAAATAGGGGGTCGCTCACTTTTGCTCTTAGAATCGAATGATCAAGTTGCGACCCCTTTACTTTTCCTAGTCAGTATTTAAAGAAAGGTCGTGCTAACTTTCACGTTTTTATGACACTGGGAAGTTACATAACACAGGGGGTCACTTAATTTTGCACATAGTATTGAATAGTCAAATTGTGACTGCTTTACTTTTCCTATTTACAACCTAAAGAATGCTCATACCAAATGTCACGTTTGTGCGGTACAGATGTGTGGTATTATTTACATTACATAGGGAGTCACATACGTTTGCAATTACAATTGAATAATCAAGTTGCAACCCTTTTACTTTTGCTCTGTGGGACCTAAAGATTGAGCGTGCCAAATTTCAAGTTTGTACGACACCAGGAAATTAGAGAATTAGATTAGGTACATAACATAGGGGTTCTCTTACTTTTGCACTTAGAATTGATAAATCATGTTGTGACCCCTTTACTTTTCCTATGTAGGACATAAAGAAAGCTTGTGCCGAATTCCACGTTTGTACGACACCGGGAAATTACATAACATAAGAGGTCACTTTTGCACTTAGAATTGAATATTGAAGTTGCGACCCCTTTACTCTTCCTATATAGAACCTTAAGAATGCTTGTGCCAAATTTCACATTTGCACAACACCGGTAAGTTAGACAATGAGTGGCAAGTCAGTCAATCAGTCAGTCAGTGAGGGCTTTCACCTTTATATATATAGATGTAGAGCCCCCTATCTTATTTCCAGGGTTGCACAGAACAAGCTGTTACACCATGTGCGTTACCGCTATTTCCTTTTATTCCGTAAGCTCTTGCCAGCTGGCCCTCATTCCTATTGTTGATACTGTATGTTGTATCTTATTTTGTGTATGTTGTCTCTGACTTGTAAAGTGTTGTGGATTACAATGGCGCTATATAAATAAATCATATTACTCTTGGCCACCCGGCCTGTGGGAAAAGGTTGGGGTGGCCTGGCCGTTTCACAGTCGTCAAGCCCGTTTCACCGTCCTCAAGCACCAGGCGAAGCGCTGCTAGTCAGACCTTATGTGCCCACCCAATGATAACATAGATCTCTGCTGTATTTATGTGCCACTAGATGCAGAGACTTTGACCTTAGGGAGACGCATGTTTTATACTTACCAGAGGAGAATGGAAAAATATCTAAAATATCTACACAGAATGACTCACTCGCTGCTGAAGAGCCGAATCCCATAGAAAGGGCGAACTAAAATGAATTGTTAGGCCAATTTGATTGACAAGAAATTGCTGTTGGCACCAGCTCATTTGCATAGATTACTGAGCGAGTGCTGTGATTGGCCGACACTGTAGCTTAACGGTTAGTGCAGCACTTCCCATGAGGAGCCTTGTTATAGACATCTCAACATAGTCATAGAGTCCTTCCCTTCTTCCCCTCTGCTCTCTAGCCAGATTTTACCATTTCAACAAGGGAAGGGACACTACTATCAAAAATTACTTTATAACATCTTGTGAGGGTTATGAACATATTAATTTATATATGTATGTATCTTTGATATACGTTTCCGGAGGCTGTAGGCCTAAATTGTACACTCTATTCTGTGTCCTATAATAAGCTCCTGTACATTTAGGTTAGTACTTAATTACATTAAGTAGAGGTGTAATCTTAAATGTCCATCATGTCTCCAAGAGCTTGTTTATCTCGTTACACTGATCAAAAGGTTGTATGGAATGCTTTGTTTCTTACTGCTGTCTAGGTAGGGCATGTGATTAGAATGTAGAGTGTGATGATAATCAGGGTACCAGACACGATGTCTACATACAAACAAATAAAGCATTGTTTATAGAGAAGACAAAATTATGTACCAGTAAAACAGGTCAACCTCTGTAACACTAGCCTACTGATACGCCTACTATCTTCTGTATAAGAATAAGGCAATGTACACAATAAACTCAGATTGCTTCTAGACACAGGCCTGATCTCTGTGTTTCATAGCTTTCTCATGGCGGCCGCCATAACAGCCTTTGATTTGGAGCACACACAGCATATTGACGGAACATTGAATTCCCTAACAGAAATTGGCGCCCGAACGCGGGGCTTGATGGAACAAGAGGACCACCTACGCCTCGAACCCCCCCGGACCCAGATGGGATAAGGAGCCACTCGGAACCACGGATTGACAAAAACTGCGCAGTAAGGTAAGGTTTTATCTTGCCACAATCTATCCGTGCTTCCTGGCTGCTCCTTTCCTGTCCGAGGGGTAAGAAGTGCATGCCTCTTATAAATCTTCAAGTTTTTTTAAGAATTCATATGGTGGGCTGAATATGCTGTGCGGGTGTTTAACTGTTATTGTCTTTATTTGTTACTTTGCATGGTCAGTGTACAGAATATGATACCCTATTGCCAATCTCTGGAAGGCATGGTATAAGTTATACCAGGGAAGCCTAAAATTTTCAGGGGATAAAACCCCTGATGGGATCCTCTTATAAACATAAGAGAAGTAGTAGAGACGAGGTAAAATATGCAGGGTGAGGAAGTACAGAATATGAAACCCGCTTGCCGATCTCGGGAAGGCATGGTATAAATTGTACCAGGGAAGCCTAAAATTTTCAGGGGATAAAATCCCTGATGGGAGCCTCTTATAGGTATAAGAGAAGTAGTTGAGACGGGGGGAAATAAGCAGGGTTGGGAAGTACCGACACTTTTAGACAAGTGAGGAAGTACTGACACTTAAAGTACTGACAAAAAAAAAATAGTAACTGACATGCAAATGTTTTTGTCTTTATGTGTGTGTATTAATGGAAGGACCTGTATGAGAGTTAGACTGTGTTATATGGTGTATACTGTCCGGTAACCAGAAACGAAATGAAGCAAAAATGACCAAATGCTGAGCCAGACCACAGGGGGTGGAGCTAGGTGATGTAAGGAGATGGGAGGGAAGAACAATAGGAATAGGTCTTGCTCCACCCTCCACACAGTCCAGCCTAGGTGAGAAGTGTGTCTCCATTTTAAGTGGATGTTGGTATATATATATGTATATTGTGGTAATGTATAGAGTGAAGGTCACTCTTAGACTCCATGTTAAGTCTCTCACTTGAACAAATGGAGTGACCAAAGGAGGGGCATCTAATTTTATTCCTGAGACTAGTTGTGTGAGATAATAGCCCAGGATTACCACAGTGTATATATGTATATACAGATTCGTGGAATATGTGGAATTCAAAAATATTGAGTTGTGTTAATTTGAATATTATTGAATTAAGATATTAATATGAGATAATTGTGTACTTTAAACACCTGATAAGTACTTTAGTCAAATTAATAACAAAAGTTCTATTTAAAGTGTAATTCATCTTCAATGAACAACAGTATTTTATTTGAAGAGTGTATAAAGAAAATAATAATAATAATAATAATAATAAGCCTCTTGGTGTACATAAACCGCCAGCCATTGGCCATAGTGCTGGTAAAGAGGATAAGGTATGGAAGACTGCATAAGAAAATAGTGAAACAAACAATTGTTTTATGTGTGTGAAAGAATAAAAACAATAAGCCTCTTGGTGTACATAAACCGCCAGCCATTGTCCATACTGCTGGTAAAGAGGATAAGGTGTGAAAGATAGCTAAAGAAATTGGCAAATGAATATTGGTCCCCACCCCACTTATTAGGGTCCCAATCAACTACAGTATGAACCTTTTATAGTGTCTAACTCTCTTTAAAGCGTAATTTGAACTAAGTCTTGCTCCTTGCAGCAATACATAAATGGCGCTGTGAACAGGATTACGCAGAGAGTAATACACTAGTTTGTTTTAAAGGAAAATTTTGATAGACTGATAGTTGAAGAATTTCTTGTGATAATCTGGCATAGTGTGAAAATGTCGCTGTTTAAGAAAATCCGCAATAGTACGAAAATGTCGGTAGCTAAGAACAAAGAAGTGTCCGATGAATTGTTAATAATGCCAGGGTGGAATAAAGCCCCCTATAATATATTGGCCGCTGAGTGGTCACAGTGTGGTGAATATCAGTATGTGGGTAGAAATGGGCATAAGTTGTATTGTGTTTGTCATTGGGTAGCCTATTCTGAGCGAATTGTGTAAAAACCGCGGTACTAAGAGTTTTTCTTATCTATACATAATTCGCTCATTATTGGAAGTCTGGTGTACAGTAAATACAATCCCAATTTCTACTTCACATATTATCAGTCCGTATAGGAATGAATAAAACCCCCCTTAGTGAGTGTGAATTTGCAGTTTTTGTAAGGTGGGGGCAAGTGTATTACATTCTGGGTTAATCTTAAATAGACAGCCCAGGTTAGTTACACACAATAGAAGATGGTCACAGGCAGTGGAACCTGTTATACAGCTTTGCTATCTGTCTGGACAAGTTTCTGTGTTCTATAGAAGATAAGATAAATTTCAAAGGGTGGGGGGTACTGGGCTTTAGAAGACCTACTTGTCTTTGCAAAGAAATCTGAATTAAGAATTGGTTATATTTGGCTACATAGGAAGTATGTTGTATCATATATATATATATACTGTTCAGTAGCTGAAAATGAAATGAGAAAAGAATTCAAAGATGTTCTCTCATTGTCGGGTTAGTTCCCTCTTCCATCTTCACCCCCTCCTTCATCTCAATTCCAACCGTCTCCTCCCCACCCTATGCCAAGTCATCCACTCCAAGGTCAAACATTGGACTGGAGGGATGGACCTGCTGGCATTGTGGACAACAGAACCCGGATTGGAGAGAGAGCTGCCCTGCTTGCGGAGCTCCTCGGTGCAAACCGGTTATGCCTATGCTCACTAGATCCTAGGCTAGTGAGTGGAAGCATGAGGACAAGAAAGAGATGCAGGGAGCGGAGGGTGGAATAGGAGCAGATGTAAAACAGGGAAGGCAGTGGGAACGATAATCTAAAATTATGTGAAAAACTATTGTGGCACAGATTAGGATTAAATTAATCATAGAGAATTGAGAAGTGGTAAAATATTTTTAATTTGTCTGGAACATTGGGAAAAAGAAAAACAAAAATTTGAGAGAATCCTCCTTGTCTCTTTCTAATATCACACAAAGAGAAGGAAGAAAGTGTAAAACAATTCTATGCCCGCCTTCAACAACATTAGTCAGATCTGGGGTATAGGGGCATAGAAAAGATGGGCAAACATGTACTTAGTATGGCCTTTGTAGAAGGTCTATTGGAATCCCTAAGGTCATAGATAATAAACCAGAGTGGAGACAGTCTGAATCTCCGGCCCTTTTTCAGACAAAAGGGCATTTATGTAACTGTCCTGCAGGCTTGGACTCCGCCTGAAGGGACTGTGCTGTTGCAATATGTTAATGACTTTCCAGCTTTGTGCTGAGGATCTGAAACATGTCAATCTGCATCTATTTCTCTTCTAAAATTTTTTTTTTTTTTTTTTAGCATAAAATGGCTGCAAGGCTTAAAAAGGAGAAATTACAGCTTTGTAAACAAAAGGTTGTTGTCTAGCTCAAGAAGGCAGACATCTCACAGAATGACACAGGGCTGCAGTTCAAGCCATTTCTGTATCTTCTTCTGCTGCCAAAGCTTCGCACCTTTTTGGGACTTGTCTCATACTGCCGTCCCTGGCCTTTCATGCGACAGCAGTATTGACGCAAAAACATGGAGGACGTCCACGGTCACTTGGGTATTACTCCATGAGATTGGATCCGGTAGCCCGAGGAGCCCCCTCCTGTGTCCGTGCGGTAGCAGCAGTACAAGCAATGGTTGACAAGTCTTCTGAGTTGGTACTGAACTACCCTTCTAGTGGTTCTCACCCCTCATGACATCCAGAGTATACTCACTCAAGTACAACCTAAACACCTGTCTCTAGCTCGTCAAATAAGGTTGCAATGTGCTTTGCTCATGCCCCCCCCTTTAATATTTCTTTTCAATGGTGAACCCGGCACTCTTCTTCCAATCGAGTATCCTGTTTCAAATGGGGGAGGGGGAGGCATAGGTGATCAAATGGGGGAGGGGGATGCATAGGTGATCTATGTATTACAGATCAGCTATTTTTAAAAATTTTTGCAAATAAGAACGTGATCTATTTGGAATAGAATATCAGCATGATTGTCTAGCATTGATGCAACAAGAAAGTTTAAGTTTTAAAGAGTTATTGAAACCCCTTGTTAATACATATTTTGAGTTGTTTTTTTTATAGATGGTACCAGGGTGATTGACAACTCCACACCAGATATGCAGTGTTCACACAACAAGATCTCTAAAAGCAGAATGCCTCCGCATGTCTCAGCACAAGAAGCGGAACTGAAGGCCCTCACTGAGGCGTGTAGAGTGACAGAAGGTAACCATTTACACTGACTCCTGGTATGTATTCGGCATAGATCATGGTTACGGCCCAATATGGAAGGCCAGACATTTTTAAACTTCTGTAGGACAACCCATTGAGAATGGTGTAGCAGTACAGAACCTTATGAAAGCCCTACTCCTACCAGACAAAGTAGCAATCCTGAAGGTGAAAGCTCATACTAAAGCCAACAGTGCAGAAGCAAAAGGCAACGCCCTAGCAGACTTCAGCGCAGACAGCGGCCCTCAAGCCGTGGAAGAAAGAAGAAAAGAAGATACTGACCGCACAAGTCAGAGACTATGATTTGGACTTTGATAAAAATTTGAACATTGATGTACTAAAGACATTACAGTCACAAGCCAGCAAAGAAGAAAAAGATAAATGGACTAATATGGGAGCAGTAGAACAGGGTGGCGTATGGCAAACAGTCAGTAACTTGCCTACCACGATCCCTGTACCCCATGATGGCCCAGCTGATCCATGGAAAGACTCACCTATCGAAGGCAGCTATGTTACCTACGCTTGAGAGAGAAAGGGTTGCCCCCTGGGTTCTTTGTAGCTGCTACATCATTTGTCCAGTTTTGCATGAGCTATGCCGTAAGCAACAGGGTAGAAGTAAATTGACCACAAAGGCACTTGCCAGGACCACTCTACCCATTTCAGGGATTGCAAATTGACGACATTCAGCTCCCACGTGTTGGGAAGTATGAATATGTGCTTGTTGTTGTTGATGTTTTTCAGGTTGGAGGCGTACCCTGTTACAAAAGTAAATGAGCAGGTAACCGAAAAGAAGCTCATGAATAAGGTAATCTGCAGATACGGGGTACCAGAGGTAATCGAGTCAGATAGAGGTACACATTTCACAGGTGAAATAATGCAACACTTCATGTCTGCCCTGGGTAACTCCCAGGCATTTGACACCCCTTATCATCCACAAAGAGCCAGAAAACCATATTGCATTATAATATTTCTCTTCAGGCAATGAAACCCTGCACCAGAGGAAAACGAAAATGGTATGATACCCTATTAGGGGGAATTGGTACAGGTGTAGGGGTTCTGAACTCTATAGATTTAGAGGTGATGAAGAATAAAATGGCTGGGGTAGGACAGGATGTTTCTAGATTGATAAATGTTCAGGCACAATGCATGCCTTCCTTGTTCCTCCCCCGATGTCTTGCATTAGGATATGATAAGGATGTATTAACGCTTTTTAATCTGGTTTTGCGGTTTAAAAGGATTTGTTTGTAAATATGAGTAAATTCATGAACTATACACAATGTAGCCTGCAATATGTATATATGATTCACGAGAGGGACAAAGCAGTTAGATGTGATGACAAATAATGAAAAATTGTGGAGAAATATTCTCAATAATGTAATTCCAGTAGCATCCTGGATACGGCCCGGGGCTGATGGTGTAGAATGCTCTGATGAGTATAGCACTGGGGAAATGATTTTATGATGTAAAGGACACAAGCCTGATGTGTAAGTCTGTAGTACTACCTGTGGTGTTCGGACCGCCTCTATATGCTTTACAATATTGGTTGCCCAAGTTCACAGGTATGATGATTTATAGTGAAAATAAAACCCATGGTATAGAGAACTGTGAAGAAACACTGGATGGCCTAGCATGCGGACGGAGTACAGCCGCATATGAGCCATGTTTCCAGCAGCCTTCCATCAGCATATGTGATTGGACGGTGTTACCTGCTTCTTCTATATGCTGATGGAAGTTGGCCCCCAATATATATTCTTTGTTGCCAACCGAACTGGAACCACCAGTATGTATAATCTCACCACTCCATTATCTGGATGTATACAGAACATATCAGTGATACATTGGTTTACAGAAGCTTACACCTTTTTGCCAGATGCTGAAGCAACATTAAGGTACTAGTGGTACCCAAATGCTATCCCTATGTCAACTCTGACAGTATCCTTGGGTAGAATTGTAAGACTAATGATAGATACTGAACACCTTTAAAAGCATTTGGATGTTACTAACCTCTCCCTTATGGAATTAGAAAAATGTATGGGTAGGAGATAAGCTAGTCAGCCTAGGTATTGAGATCCAGGTAGACACAGAGTATAACTGGTATGATATTTTTACTGAATGGTCACCTATTGCAGGAAAGATGATGGATTTTATGTTTCACCCTTTACTAATACTGTTTCTTTTGTTCATTCTTTTGAGTGTTTGCAATTTATGGACATTCTGTGGGATACGGAGACAAGCAAATTATCTGGAATCGCTCCCTCTACGATATCGTTAAAACAGTCATACGTAAAGGAGCAACAACAGTGGGGATCCGGCGAAGAGGATAGAAAGACCGGCAGGGGTGGCTTAGCACCCTTGATAGTACCACTACAAAGGCTCTTTTCAAGATGGACTGTTTCAAAATGGGGGATTGTGAGGGTTATGAACATATTAATTTATATATGTATGTATCTTTGATATACGTTTCCGGAGGCTGTAGGCCTAAATTGTACACTCTATTCTGTGTCCTATAAAAAGCTCCTGTACATTTAGGTTAGTACTTAATTACATTAAGTAGAGGTGTAATCTTAAATGTCCATCATGTCTCCAAGAGCTTGTTTATCTCGTTACACTGATCAAAAGGTTGTATGGAATGCTTTGTTTCTTACTGCTGTCTAGGTAGGGCATGTGATTAGAATGTAGAGTGTGATGATAATCAGGGTACCAGACACGATGTCTACATACAAACAAATAAAGCATTGTTTATAGAGAAGACAAAATTATGTACCAGTAAAACAGGTCAACCTCTGTAACACTAGCCTACTGATACGCCTACTATCTTCTGTATAAGAATAAGGCAATGTACACAATAAACTCAGATTGCTTCTAGACACAGGCCTGATCTCTGTGTTTCATAGCTTTCTCATGGCGGCCGCCATAACAGCCTTTGATTTGGAGCCTCACAGCATATTGACGGAACATTGAATTCCCTAACACATCTCAACAAGCCTTGTCTAACAAGTAGTCAAAACAAATATATAATTCCTATGACATTGCCTGTTCTGTACAAGATTATACCCAGACCCAGAACAGACCGACATGACTGCTCATCTTCACCCCTTCGAGAGCTGAGCTCAGGGAGATGAAGCCTGCATTTATCACTAGTTTCCCCTCTGTGGGCTCCAAGTCATATAATGGCCAGATCTACTGTAATTACTCGTGCACACAGGATGGCATAGTGTATGACCGCTTTGGCAACATAATAATTAGTTTCTTCGTATGCCATCAGAAAATCTGCCCGCATGTATTGGAAATATCTATCTCTGTAAACCATCTCATAGACAATCATATGGGCTTTTATTTGGAGGAAGAGAGAAAATCATTACACTCCTCAAGCAGTTTGCAGATGTTGCAAAGTTGCGATTCATGGCCGATCTTAGACAGAGTGCGGCGATGGGCAAAATTATAAATGGGGCCCCAAATGCTCAATTATATTATCAACAACACTGTGATATACAGTAAATATAGAAGGTGGTACGATCAGATCGGTAGCACTAATTTCCAGCGCTTCCAGAAGTACTGAGGTTTAGTGGTACTGAATAAAGACCGCTGTGCAATGACAAATATTACCCTCATAAAGTGACCATGTAGCAGTAGATACCAGCTCTGACAGGTGCTCTGTAGACAGTCTAAGTGATTACAGTACCGCTATGTATTCAGAGATCGCAGGTGACGTCTGCAAATCCCAGATAGAGAACTGTGGATGAGTCGGGCTGCTTGGTTCATTCTAAGTTATCCTCCTATGACGTTGGACGCCTTTGAATTGTACAATCGTCACCACGTTGTGGGCTTTGACAGTGAACTGCGAAAAGCCAACAATCAGGGTTGCATCTAGAATGGAGTTGCTCTTGCAGCGCCAACATATAAAATACAATCCCATAACGAAAAATACAGTCCCTTGTAAAAACCTCAATTCCCCTCCCTTTAGCTCTTTTATCATATCATCCCATGAAAAACTTTAGAGTCCTCTCTTGTTTCCCTCCAGGAGTCCCATTCCAGACACAAGGCAGTACTCCAGCAGTAGGTCACCCTGCCTATACTCTTCCATTGTAATATGGTGTTCATCAGCTGACTGCTCACTAGCTTCAATGAACAGGCAGCGGAATACCTGAAGTAGGAGCTTGGGGCAACTGCCCAGTTTACCCACCCAACGCCCGGCCCTGGGTGGGATTCAGACCCTAAACTCCAATGCTGTGCCAACTGCTGAGTTCCCACTCCCGGCTGCAAGATATTTCCAGAGCTGCACCAGTTCTGTGCAATGTGCTAACCCAGAGAATCAGGTTTATTCCCAGCACCCAGCATACCCTAAAAACACATCTTTTTAGGGAGGCCTTCCGTCTTCCCCAATTTAACTCTTCTCCATTTACGTTACTTATTCACGCTCCTTTGGAAAGCTGACCCCCTTCTTCCCACTCTATCCCCCACACACCCTATTGCACCTCTCACCTGTATATACAGAGATATGGCTGGTGACTGCTTCATACAGCTTTATGTAGACACTAGCTGATATAGCCGGCTTTGCCCAAGTTAACTTATTACAGGTGTTTACGTCTTGTTCGCCCAGAAAATGTTATGAAGTCGTGATTACTTCAGAGGAACCAAGAATAAAATATGTATACGCACAGTGGAGCTTTAGATTCTCCTCAGGCTGCATGTACCGATGTCCCTCTGCAGAATGTGCCATCCCTCTCACTCTGCTCACTTTTTACCCTTAAATGTTAAGCCGCTTTTTATTCAGATTTAACCCCAGACTGGGGATTGCAGCCCTTTCTTAGCCTAAGAAGCCATGCTCCATCCATGCAGTCCGTGGCTGCTTCCCTTAATACTTTACAGCCTTTTAACATGCACACAGAGGTCAGTTAGATTGTCCTCAGTATATACAAATAGAGGAGAGATAGATTCTCCTCAGCATACAAATCATTTCCATAGGCTTTACGGTTTCTGAGAAAGCAACTATCCCATGTATAGCAGATTTTTGCAGTTTCTCACGCTTTGAATTAAATATTGAAGTTGTGACCCCTTTACTTTTCCTATTTAGGATGTAAAGAATGGTTGTGGCAAATTTCATGTTTGTGCGGTTCAGATGTGTGTTATTAATTACATAACATAGGGGGTCACTTACTTCTGTACTAAGAATTGAACAAACAATTACAAACCTTTACTTTTCCTATGTTGCAACTAAAGAATGGTCATGCCAAATTTCAAGTTTGTACGACCCCAGGAAGTTAGAGATGTAGATTAGGTACATAAAATAGGGGGTCGCTCACTTTTGCTCTTAGAATCGAATGATCAAGTTGTGACCCCTTTACTTTTCCTAGTCAGTATTTAAAGAAAGGTCGTGCTAACTTTCACGTTTTTATGACACTGGGAAGTTACATAACACAGGGGGTCACTTAATTTTGCACATAGTATTGAATAGTCAAATTGTGACTGCTTTACTTTTCCTATTTACAACCTAAAGAATGCTCATACCAAATGTCACGTTTGTGCGGTACAGATGTGTGGTATTATTTACATTACATAGGGAGTCACATACGTTTGCAATTACAATTGAATAATCAAGTTGCAACCCTTTTACTTTTGCTCTGTGGGACCTAAAGATTGAGCGTGCCAAATTTCAAGTTTGTACGACACCAGGAAATTAGAGAATTAGATTAGGTACATAACATAGGGGTTCTCTTACTTTTGCACTTAGAATTGATAACCCATGTTGTGACCCCTTTACTTTTCCTATGTAGGACATAAAGAAAGCTTGTGCCGAATTCCACGTTTGTACGACACCGGGAAATTACATAACATAAGAGGTCACTTTTGCACTTAGAATTGAATATTGAAGTTGCGACCCCTTTACTCTTCCTATATAGGACCTTAAGAAGGCTTGTGCCAAATTTCACATTTGCACAACACCGGTAAGTTAGACAATGAGTGGCAAGTCAGTCAATCAGTCAGTCAGTGAGGGCTTTCACCTTTATATATATAGATGTAGAGCCCCCTATCTTATTTCCAGGGTTGCACAGAGCAAGCTCTTACACCATGTGCGTTACCGCTATTTCCTTTTATTCCGTAAGCTCTTGCCAGCTGGCCCTCATTCCTATTGTTGATACTGTATGTTGTATCTTATTTTGTGTATGTTGTCTCTGACTTGTAAAGTGTTGTGGATTACAATGGCGCTATATAAATAAATCATATTACTCTTGGCCACCCGGCCTGTGGGAAAAGGTTGGGGTGGCCTGGCCGTTTCACAGTCCTCAAGCCCGTTTCACCGTCCTCAAGCACCAGGCGAAGCGCTGCTAGTCAGACCTTATGTGCCCACCCAATGATAACATAGATCTCTGCTGTATTTATGCGCCACTAGATGCAGAGACTTTGGCCTTAGGGAGACGCATGTTTTATACTTACCAGAGGAGAATGGAAAAATATCTAAAATATCTACACAGAATGACTCACTCGCTGCTGAAGAGCCGAATCCCATAGAAAGGGCGAATTAAAATGAATTGTTAGGCGAATTTGATTGACAAGAAATTGCTGTTGGCACCAGCTCATTTGCATAGATTACTGAGCGAGTGCTGTGATTGGCTGACACTGTAGCTTAACGGTTAGTGCAGCACTTCCCATGAGGAGCCTTGTTATAGACATCTCAACATAGTCATTATGCGCCACTAGATGCAGAGACTTTGACCTTAGGGAGACGCATGTTTTATACTTACCAGAGGAGAATGGAAATATATCTAAAACTAGCGTACCCGTCGCGCGTTGCTGCGAAGACAGACATATATACATACATTCGTTTTTATATATCTAGCCGTTGTATGGAACATCCAATTTATCCGGCTGCTGTGGCTTCTTGGGAAGATAGCCTAGTACATGTTTGTCCACTTCCAACTCCAATGGAGACTGACTGTAAATGGCTGGCGTGCTCTAGTATTTATGGTTTCAAGCTGTACGTGTCATTGCATACAGTCTATCTATCTATCTATCTATCTATCTATCTAGGTTATTGCATACAGTCTATCTATCTATGACATCAGGAAATGAGAGAATTAGATTCCGTACATAAAATTTGAACGCTAATTCTTTGGCGTTTTGAATTGAATAATCGAGTTGGGACCCATTAACTTTTCCTATTTATGACATAATCAATGCTCGTGCCAAATTTCAAGTTTCTATGACATTGGGAAGTGAGAGAATTAAATTCCGTACATAAAATTTGGACGCTAATTCTTTTGCGCTTAGAATTGAATAATCGAGTTGGCATGAGACATAAGGCCTTGCCCATAAGCATTCCCCAACTTCCAAGAACTGAACCTACCTACCTGAATGAGATTTTGTAGGCCGCTGCTTCCCCCTTGCGGGCTGCAGCGATTGTCCTTGTGCTCTGTTGATGGTCATTGCAAAAGCGAGTCGCACCGGAAACGGTAAACGTTTGAATTCAAATGGCATATCTGTTGGGATAATTGGAATCCGTGGCAACAGGACATCTTCCCCTTGAATTTCCCATTCAGAATTGTAGCTTCGATGACATTGTTCATCATCTTTTTCACTGAAAGTCTTGTACCGTTGCAAAGTCGTGGTGGATGGATGTTTCGGAGAAGAATGATAGGCACGCCTATTTTCAATGTTAAAATATGCGGTGGCATACCTGGAAAATCGAGTGAATTCAAGAATTCCGTTGGGTAATTGACAGCTTCATCTTGATTCATCACAGTATCGATGGACTTATACGTTGTCGCTTCGCCTGGTATTCCGTTTTGAATGCTGAAATTGATGGCATTGACATCGTTGTTGGTAGCTGCTAATATAGCTCGTGCGCTGAGCCACTGATGATTTTGGTAATTCCACGCAATATTTGGGAACACCTTTTGGATCAATTCGTCTTTGGTTGATGTCATCTTTCCAAAGTTTGTTGGCAATGTGATACATTGTGTAGATCTGTCGATAGGCATTTTCCCATTTCCAATATCCAGCAATTGTTTTGCGAAGCGTTCGGCGGATGCATCATTTTGTAGTTGAACACGCATATTGGTTTTCAAAGTCAATTTCTTTACATGTCGCCATAGAACTGACAGCCTTAATGACATCACAATGCAGCTTTATAGAACATGTTGGGGCATGTTCAAGGGCGTCTGATGTTGATGACATCAGTGATGACATCACAATAGCAGGTGGCTTACTTATTCGATCTACGTGGGGGGGTGGTAACTTTCGACGACGCTCGCACGCGCGCCATTTGTCGTAGGATAGTTTTACTATGCCTATAATCTTCCCAGGAGTGTACTCAACAACTTCCCAAAGTTTCATGGCGATCGGATGAATGGTGTAGTAGCGCATAAAGGACAAACAGACAGACACGCACGCACGCACACAGACAGACATACATTCAATTTTATATATATAGATATCTACACAGAATGACTCACTCGCTGCTGAAGAGCCGAATCCCATAGAAAGGGCGAACTAAAATGAATTGTTAGGCGAATTTGATTGACAAGAAATTGCTGTTGGCACCAGCTCATTTGCATAGATTACTGAGCGAGTGCTGTGATTGGCCGACACTGTAGCTTAACGGTTAGTGCAGCACTTCCCATGAGGAGCCTTCTTATAGACATCTCAACATAGTCATAGAGTCCTTCCCTTCTTCCCCTCTGCTCTCTAGCCAGATTTTACCATTTCAACAAGGGAAGGGACACTACTATCAAAAATTATTTTATAACATCTCAACAAGCCTCGTCTAACAAGTAGTCAAAATAAATATATAATTCCTATGACATTGCCTGTTCTGTACAAGATTATACCCAGACCCAGAACAGACCGACATGACTGCTCATCTTCACCCCTTCGAGAGCTGAGCTCAGGGAGATGAAGCCTGCATTTATCACTAGTTTCCCCTCTGTGGGCTCCAAGTCATATAATGGCCAGATCTACTGTTATTACTCGTGCACACAGGATGGCATAGTGTATGACCGCTTTGGCAACATAATAACTAGTTTCTTCGTATGCCATCAGAAAATCTGCCAGCATGTATTGGAAATATCTATCTCTGTAAACCATCTCATAGACAATCATATGGGCTTTTATTTGGAGGAAGAGAGAAAATCATTACACTCCTCAAGCAGTTTGCAGATGTTGCAAAGTTGCGATTCATGGCCGATCTTAGACAGAGTGCGGCGATGGGCAAAATTATAAATGGGGCCCCAAATGCTCAATTATATTATCAACAACACTGTGATATACAGTTAATATAGAAGGTGGTACGATCAGATCTGTAGCACTAATTTCCAGCGCTTCCAGAAGTACTGAGGTTTAGTGGTACTGAATAAAGACCGCTGTGCAATGACAAATATTACCCTCATAAAGTGACCATGTAGCAGTAGATACCAGCTCTGACAGGTGCTCTGTAGACAGTCTAAGTGATTACAGTACCGCTATGTATTCAGAGATCGCAGGTGACGTCTGCAAACCCCAGATAGAGAACTGTGGATGAGTCGGGCTGCTTGGTTCATTCTAAGTTATCCTCCTATGACGTTGGACGCCTTTGAATTGTACAATCGTCACCACGTTGTGGGCTTTGACAGTGAACTGCGAAAAGCCAACAGATCAGGGTTGCATCTAGAATGGAGTTGCTCTTGCAGCGCCAACATATAAAATACAATCCCATAACGAAAAATACAGTCCCTTGTAAAAACCTCAATTCCCCTCCCTTTAGCTCTTTTATCATATCATCCCATGAAAAACTTTAGAGTCCTCTCTTGTTTCCCTCCAGGAGTCCCATTCCAGACACAAGGCAGTACTCCAGCAGTAGGTCACCCTGCCTATACTCTTCCATTGTAATATGGTGTTCATCAGCTGACTGCTCACTAGCTTCAATGAACAGGCAGCGGAATACCTGAAGTAGGAGCTTGGGGCAACTGCCCAGTTTACCCCCCCAACGCCCGGCCCTGGTTGGGATTCAGACCCACAACTCCAATGCTGTGCCAACTGCTGAATTCCCACTCCCGGCTGCAAGATTTTTCCAGAGCTGCACCAGTTCTGTGCAATGTGCTAACCCAGAGAATCAGGTTTATTCCCAGCACCCAGCATACCCTAAAAACACATCTTTTTAGGGAGGCCTTCCGTCTTCCCCAATTTAACTCTTCTCCATTTACGTTACTTATTCACGCTCCTTTGGAAAGCTGACCCCCTTCTTCCCACTCTATCCCCCACACACCCTCTTGCACCTCTCACCTGTATATACAGAGATATGGCTGGTGACTGCTTCATACAGCTTTATGTAGACACTAGCTGATATAGCCGGCTTTGCCCAAGTTAACTTATTACAGGTGTTTACGTCTTGTTCGCCCAGAAAATGTTATGAAGTCGTGATTACTTCAGAGGAACCAAGAATAAAATATGTATACGCACAGTGGAGCTTTAGATTCTCCTCAGGCTGCATGTACCGATGTCGCTCTGCAGAATGTGCCATCCCTCTCACTCTGCTCACTTTTTACCCTTAAATGTTAAGCCGCTTTTTATTCAGATTTAACCCCAGACTGGGGATTGCAGCCCTTTCTTAGCCTAAGAAGCCATGCTCCATCCATGCAGTCCGTGGCTGCTTCCCTAAATACTTTACAGCCTTTTAACATGCACACAGAGGTCAGTTAGATTGTCCTCAGTATATACAAATAGAGGAGAGATAGATTCTCCTCAGCATACAAATCATTTCCATAGGCTTTACGGTTTCTGAGAAAGCAACTATCCCATGTATAGCAGATTTTTGCAGTTTCTCACGCTTTGAATTGAATATTCAAGTTGTGACCCCTTTACTTTTCCTATTTAGGATGTAAAGAATGGTTGTGGCAAATTTCATGTTTGTGCGGTTCAGATGTGTGTTATTAGTTACATAACATAGGGGGTCACTTACTTCTGTACTAAGAATTGAACAAACAATTACAAACCTTTACTTTTCCTATGTGGCAACTAAAGAATGGTCATGCCAAATTTCAAGTTTGTACGACCCCAGGAAGTTAGAGATTTAGATTAGGTACATAAAATAGGGGGTCGCTCACTTTTGCTCTTAGAATCGAATGATCAAGTTGCGACCCCTTTACTTTTCCTAGTCAGTATTTAAAGAAAGGTCGTGCTAACTTTCACATTTTTATGACACTGGGAAGTTACATAACACAGGGGGTCACTTAATTTTGCACATAGTATTGAATAGTCAAATTGTGACTGCTTTACTTTTCCTATTTACAACCTAAAGAATGCTCATACCAAATGTCACGTTTGTGCGGTACAGATGTGTGGTATTATTTACATTACATAGGGAGTCACATACGTTTGCAATTACAATTGAATAATCAAGTTGCGGGCGGAGCCTGGACGCCGAGCCTGATGGCTGCTTGAGAGAAGCGCTCCTCTGATCAAGCACCCACGCTGGCCCCAAACAGCTTCTATCAGACGGAATAATGGGCAAGCAGACAGGAGAGAGGAACGCTGACCTGCAGGGAGCACCTCGGGCGGTTAAAAGGCAAGTGGATATGCAGCGCTTCTTTAGAGAAAGACCGGCCTGGTCCCCGCGCCCCCCCTCTAAGATGGCGCCGGCAAGGGAACTCATTGCTGCTCACAGCAAGGGGGAAGAGGAGGAGACATATTCCGAGGATAAAGGTGAAGAGATTATCTCCAAATCCTTCATGAGGGATCTAATTACACATGCCCTGCGTCCCATAAGCGCTGATCTTGCTGAGATTAAGGGTGACTTGAGACAAATGGGACACAGGGTAGAAGAGCTGGAGACTGCAGTGTCGGCCACTACTTCCCACTCCCTACAGCTAGAGCGGGCCTTAAAGGAGCAGCACACCTATCTTAACAGAACCCTCCTAATGCAGGAGGATCTCGAAAATAGGAACCGCCGCAATAATGTGCGCATCAAGGGACTGCCCGAATCCCACACCGCTGAGAATCTACAGAAGGTCGCTAAAGAAATCTTCGCCTCACTTTTGGGGACTGACAGAGCCAGTTCTATCCGTGTCGAGAGGATCCACAGAGCACTTAGACCTCCGCCAAGTGAGGCTGAGCCGCCCCGCGATGTCATCTGCAAGGTGCTCTCCTTTCCCGACGCGGCCGCCATTTTGAGAGCCGCAAGATCCATCAGAGAGGTACACTTCGCCGAATCCTCAATACAAATCTATCAGGACCTTGCCCCCTCAACCTTGGCGAAGCGTCGTGCTCTCCGCCCGCTCCTGGAAACGCTCAAATCCATGGACATAAAATACTCGTGGCTCTTCCCGTTTGGGTTGAGCTGCTCCCACAAGGGCAGGAGAATTAACGTCCGCACTAACGAGGACCTGCAAAATCTGTGGAAAACCCTGGAGATTGATCCAATTGAGTTGCCTAATTGGCAGCCCCTACCGGACCCTCCCCAATTCCACCAGCTGGAGGTCCCTGAGGCATGGCTGGTCGCAGGTAGCTCTAAATCCCCAAGAGGGGGAAAGAAAAAGAAGCCAAAGGATGATGCGACCTGATTGCCCACTGAAGAGCATCCTGAATCTCCTATAGATTTACGAACTCATCTAACAATCGGTCGATTAAGGTTACCAGTGCCTCGTTCTTTATTTCTCGTTCTTCCTTATTCCTCCTCTTGTCTCGGCTAGGAACACCGCAGCGAAAGAACTGGCGTGTTATCGTTTTGTCTCTCGACTCAGGAGCAATATATCGGATGGTGTTCCACGAGAGAAATGAGACGTCATTCATTATCAGACTGAGTATTACCACTGTTTTTCTGATAACCATCGGCTGTTTGTAACTGTGTTTACAGAAATGTTTTTGTTCGTAGTTTAAAATTCCGTCGAATATGATATCTTTAATTATAATGTACTGGTCTGTTGACCCAGTGACTAATCCTATCAACCTATCTCTTTAGGGGCCATGGGTTGCTGGTCCGTCCAGGCTGTACTTAATTCTCTGAACTCTCGTTGTGGTTTCGACCCTACGAGACTTCAGTAGCCGCCCAATTGTGAGCCAGAGGATTGGGTGACCTTGGTTACCCCCCCTCTCCACCTACTTTAAAGCTTTAAGTCAATTACATAAGGTTTTATTGTATTTTGCGCTATATTCACAACACTCTATTGTTGTGTGTTGTTCTCCCATCCCGTCCCTCTTTGACCTTCCTGCCTATCCTCCCCCCTCATTCCTCGTATATCTTTCCTGCCTCCCCCCTCCCAGTCTGGGGCCTCGGACATCTGGACATCCGCCCCATTGGACTCTCTCAAAGGGCCGAGCCGCCGCCGTCCTCTCCGCCTCTTGGTGCCTGCTCGGGTCCCCTATCTGTCTATTTGTTTCTCATTTGTCTTCTTTCTCCCGCTATAGCCTGAAACCGTAGTCATGGTAGGACTCCGCATTACCTCCTTCAATATCAGAGGCCTCAACTCCCCCTTCAAGAGACATAACCTCGCTCTCCTCATCAAAAGGTACGACAGTAAAATACTTTTCCTACAAGAAACACACTACAAGGGTCCCAAATGCTTCTCTCTCCCAGGCAAACATTTTCCACAAGCGTTCCACAGCACTCATCCCTCCTCGGCCTCAAAGGGGGTCTCGACCCTTTTTCATAAGACAATCAATTTTGTTGAAGAGGCCCAATACAGAGACAGCGAGGGAAGAGTCCTGTACATAAGGGGTACATTAAACAATGTCAAAATGACTTTCGCCAACATATACGCCCCTAATGTAGACCAAGTGTCCTGGCTACTACAGCAATTAAACATTTTAAAACAATTCGCAGTGGGACAGATAGTCCTGGCAGGGGACTTTAATGTTACGTTCAATCCGTCCTTGGACTCCTCCTCTGGTAGATCTCAGATCTCCCAAAAGAGACTGAGAAAACTAAGCAAATGCTTACAGGAGCTAGGAGTGATAGACTCCTGGCGTACTCTGAACCCCTCTACCAGGGACTATTCGCATTTCTCGTCAATCCACAAGTCATACCAGAGACTTGACTATGTCTTGGTCTCCTCCGACCTCCTCACTTCTATGATCCATGCCGAAATTGACTCCGTGACAATCTCTGACCATGCCCCCGTTCATTTGATTTTAAGAGATCCTCACCCAGTTGCAAGGGAGTGGAGGTGGACTCTCAATGCATCATTACTAGATCCCATTGAAGAGAGAGATCAACTCTCCAAAGCTTTGGAGGAATACTTTAATATCAACTCCTCTGGTGACCCAAAAATCCCAATTGTGTGGGAGGCACATAAGGCGTTCATCCGGGGTCTTTTAATAGCCTTGGGCGCCCGCGTCAAAAAACGCGCACAAAAAGAAATAGACGAGAAGCTCTCGCAGATAGCAAAGGTGGAGCTAGCTGCGAAACTTTCCCAGTCGAAACAAAACCTAGACAACCTCATCTCTTTAAGGGCAGACCTGAAACACATGTTGGAATCTAAATTTAACAAAAAACAACTTCATTCAAAACATCTGGTCTACGCCCAAGGTAACAGAGGAAGTAGATTTATGTCCGCATTAATCAAAAAAGCACGGACAAAAAATCATATTAACGCCATAAAAAACCTCTACCAACGAAACTTGTACTTCGACTCCCGAGATAGCAAAGGAGTTCCAGAGGTACTACTCCAAACTCTATAATTTGAGAGACCCCCTCACCTCCGACCTACCCCTGGACCCATCGGTCGCGATAAATAACTTCCTTAACCAACTGGACATCCCTAGAATTAACCCTACAGACGCCTTGACCCTGTTGGCTCCGGTTACTGAGTCGGAGGTTGATGAATTGATTGCGTCATGCCCACCCAACAAAAGCCCGGGTCCTGATGGACTACCAATTCTATATTACAAATACTTTCTCCCCATCTTAAAACCCAAACTGACAGAGCTGTTCAACAGCTTGATGAGGGGGGACCCCCTGCCGAGACAGTCCCAAGAGGCCCATATTACTTTGATCCATAAGGATGGCAAAGACCCGGAGTCATGTGGTAGCTACCGCCCGAACTCCCTCATAAATCAGGACATGAAATTGTGGGCTAAGCTACTCGCAAAAAGGATGGAGCCCTTCATGGCTTCTTTGATAGACGGGGAGCAGTCGGGCTTTGTGTGTGGAAGGGAGGGGAGAGACAACTGCATAAGATTGCTACATGCTGCCCGCTACGCACAACGCCATAGAATACCCTTAGCCTTAGTAAGTACAGATGCAGAAAAGGCATTCGATAGGGTAGACTGGCGTTATATAGAAGAGGTCTTGCACTCCTTTGGTTTTCCATTGGAGTTCATACAGGCTATCCTCTCTCTTTACAAATGCCCTCATGCAAGACTTAGGATCAATGATACGCTCTCTCCTCCCTTCGACATTAAAAATGGCACTCGGCAGGGGTGTCCCCTCTCCCCCTCCCTGTTTGTGCTGGCCTTGGAGCCGCTGCTTCTTAGGGTTAGACAAGACCTGGGAATCGGAGGTCTACAGCTCAGTGAACGGGTGTTCTCGTCAGCAGCGTTCGCTGACGACATAGTCTTTTTAATAACTGATCCCCAAAGGAGCCTGCCCAGGCTAACGGAAGTAATCGAGGGATTCGGCCTTGCTTCCAATTTCAAAATCAACTACACAAAATCAACTATTTTAAATGTCTCCATACCAAGGGTACAGTCTGACTCGTTGAGAGCCAAATCTCCATTCATATGGTCGGACTCCTCGATTGACTACTTGGGCATCATACTGTCACGGAAAGCCGAAGACCTATATAGGGAAAATTTTATACCACTGCTAAACCAGGTCAAATGTCTCCTGAAGAAATATGACATTCCATTTGTGTCATGGTTCGGCAGAAAAAACATTATTAAATCATACATATTACCCTCTATTCTCTACAAAATCAGAATGCTCCCGATTCATTTGCCGGCCAACTTCTTCAAAACACTACGTACTGCGTTCACTGGATTCATTTGGAGACGGAGGAGGCCAAGACTGGCCTACTGTCTGATGACTAGGAGGAGATCTGAAGGAGGGATTGACCTTCCAAACCTGCTGGACTTCTACCGCGCTGCACATCTTCGCTACTGGGTGGACCTAACCCAACCGCATAGAGACAGCTTGCTGACCACATTAGTAAAGGGCTATAATAGTGACCAACTGCTAGAGGACCTCTGGCTCCCCACCGGAAGCAGATACAAAGCTAAAGGCTTCAACCCTTTACTTAAAGGCCCCTGCACAGTCTGGGATGAACTAAACAAAGAATTAGCTCCGCCCCCCTCTCCCTTGCTACCATTGTGCATTATCACTAAGACACTCGGCCTACCTACAGACCCAAGCTCGTCCTCAATGTGGAAAAGGCTCTCGCCCTTGAAATTACTGGATCTTTATCCACTAGCACACTTGCCTCCGACCTCAATACTGCAGAAGCTCCTTCCCGAGAGTAGATTTTCTTTCTTACATCAAGCACAACTGGAAGGGACTTTAAAGACCTTCCTCACAAGATTTAAATCCACTAGACCATTATTCCCATTTGAGAAAGCACTTCAGAATAACAAACCCCATGTAAGTAAAATCTCTTACCTAAAAAAGAACTTTATCGTCCCTAGTCTCCCTTACAAACCTGCTTTCTTGAGCTCATGGGAGAGAGATTTAGGAATCACACTATCTTCAAGCGAAGTAAAAGCAATTTTAAAAACCTCTTTTGGCCTATCCCCCTGTGTTCTCGCACAAGAAGCACATTATAAGTTGCTCTCTTGGTGGTACCGGACACCACAGTGGCTACTTGATCACAAGCTTTCCGCGGATGGTTCCTGCTGGAGATGCGGAAACCACCTTGGCACCTACCTACATCTCTGGTGGACTTGCCCGACATTGTCTCCCTTCTGGAGAGGAGTGGAGAAGATAATACACTTGATCTCACCAAACATAAAAATAACACCTGAATTGGTACTCCTCTGGAAGCCTTCCAAATTCTTCCACCCTCAGAGAAATAAGATGATAGCCCTGATACTTGACACAGCCAAATCCCTTATACCGTCCCTTTGGAAACAACAAACGGCCCCTACATTGAGACAGTGTAGGGAGAGAGTGGACAACCTCTACAATGTAGAGGAATTGTACAGCTGGTCCAAAAACTCACATGACAAATTCAGTCAGGTATGGTACATGTGGTGGACAGTGAGAGACTCACCAATTTGGAACGAGTGAGGAGATGGCTACGGCTCTCGACACCTCCCCCCCTCTACCCCACCCTTACTTTCCCCACACCCCTCCCCCACCCACAGTTGTCGTGATTTTAGGTGCAGAAGGCAGCCCCATGCGGATGCTCGCGGGGAATGATACTATATTTTACACCTATACGAGATAGAGGCAATAGGAGTTATCTTCTTTACACTAAATTCTCATTCCATCCAGGTCCAATGATAGATGTTTTTTGTGTGAGATAGAGATGCTGCCGAACCCATTTATTATTGGTACTCAATGTCGTATTTCTGCAGTTATTCTATTTTATGTCGCGTCCCAAATTCGTTGGACTCCCTATGATCGTCGATGTTTTATGTACTCTGCACCGTGTAATTGTAATTGCAATTGTTGTCCTGTTATTACCTAAAAACCTCAATAAAATTTGATTTTCAAAGAATAATCAAGTTGCAACCCTTTTACTTTTGCTATGTGGGACCTAAAGATTGGGCGTGCCAAATTTCAAGTTTGTACGAAACCAGGAAATTAGAGAATTAGATTAGGTACATAACATAGGGGTTCTCTTACTTTTGCACTTAGAATTGATAAATCATGTTGTGACCCCTTTACTTTTCCTATGTAGGACATAAAGAAAGCTTGTGCCGAATTCCACGTTTGTACGACACCGGGAAATTACATAACATAAGAGGTCACTTTTGCACTTAGAATTGAATATTGAAGTTGCGACCCCTTTACTCTTCCTATATAGGACCTTAAGAATGCTTGTGCCAAATTTCACATTTGCACAACACCGGTAAGTTAGACAATGAGTGGCAAGTCAGTCAATCAGTCAGTCAGTGAGGGCTTTCACCTTTATATATATAGATGTAGAGCCCCCTATCTTATTTCCAGGGTTGCACAGAACAAGCTCTTACACCATGTGCGTTACCGCTATTTCCTTTTATTCCGTAAGCTCTTGCCAGCTGGCCCTCATTCCTATTGTTGATACTGTATGTTGTATCTGATTTTGTGTATGTTGTCTCTGACTTGTAAAGTGTTGTGGATTACAATGGCGCTATATAAATAAATCATATTACTCTTGGCCACCCGGCCTGTGGGAAAAGGTTGGGGTGGCCTGGCCGTTTCACAGTCCTCAAGCCCGTTTCACCGTCCTCAAGCACCAGGCGAAGCGCTGCTAGTCAGACCTTATGTGCCCACCCAATGATAACATAGATCTCTGCTGTATTTATGCGCCACTAGATGCAGAGACTTTGACCTTAGGGAGACGCATGTTTTAAACTTACAAGAGGAGAATGGAAAAATATCTAAAATATCTACACAGAATGACTCACTCGCTGCTGAAGAGCCGAATCCCATAGAAAAGGCGAACTAAAATGAATTGTTAGGCGAATTTGATTGACAAGAAATTGCTGTTGGCACCAGCTCATTTGCATAGATTACTGAGCGAGTGCTGTGATTGGCCGACACTGTAGCTTAAGTGCAGCACTTCCCATGAGGAGCCTTGTTATAGACATCTCAACATAGTCACAGAGTCCTTCCCTTCTTCCCCTCTGCTCTCTAGACAGATTTTACCATTTCAACAAGGGAAGGGACACTACTATCAAAAATTACTTTATAACATCTCAACAAGCCTTGTCTAACAAGTAGTCAAAATAAATATATAATTCCTATGACATTGCCTGTTCTGTACAAGATTATACCCAGACCCAGAACAGACCGACATGACTGCTCATCTTCACCCCTTCGAGAGCTGAGCTCAGGGAGATGAAGCCTGCATTTATCACTAGTTTCTCCTCTGTGGGCTCCAAGTCATATAATGGCCAGATCTACTGTAATTACTCGTGCACACAGGATGGCATAGTGTATGACCGCTTTGGCAACATAATAACTAGTTTCTTCGTATGCCATCAGAAAATCTGCCAGCATGTATTGGAAATATCTACCTCTGTAAACCATCTCATAGACAATCATATGGGCTTTTATTTGGAGGAAGAGAGAAAATCATTACACTCCTCAAGCAGTTTGCAGATGTTGCAAAGTTGCGATTCATGGCCGATCTTAGACAGAGTGCGGCGATGGGCAAAATTATAAATGGGGCCCCAAATGCTCAATTATATTATCAACAACACTGTGATATTCAGTTAAAGGGGTGGTCTCGCGAAAGCAAGTGGGGTTATACACTTCTGTATGGCCATATTAATGCACTTTGTAATGTACATCGTGCATTAAATATGAGCCATACAGAAGTTATTCACTTACCTGCTCCGTTGCTAGCGTCCCCGTTGCCATGGTTCCGTCTAACTTCGGTGTCTTCTTGCTTTTTTAGACGCGCTTGCACAGATGCATCTTCTCCCTTCGGCTGGTCTTGGAAGCATCGGCGTTTTGGCTCCGCCCCCTTTTCGCGTCATCGCGTAGCTCCGCCCCCGTCATGTGCCGATTCCAGCCAATCAGGAGGCTGGAACCGGCACACGTCATGGGGCGGAGCTACGCGATGATGCGTACAGGGGGCGGAGCCAAAATGCCGATGCTGCCGAGCGGAGCCGAAGGGAGAAGAAGGGAGAAGACGGATCTGCGCAAGCGCGTCTAAAAAGGCAAGAAGACACCGAAATTAGACGGAACCATGGCAACGGGGACGCTAGCAACGGAGCAGGTAAGTGAATAACTTCTGTATGGCTCATATTTAATGCACGATGTATATTACAAAGTGCATTAATATGGCCATACAGAAGTGTATAGACCCACTTGCTTTCGCGAGACCACCCCTTTAATATAGAAGGTGGTACGATCAGATCTGTAGCACTAATTTCCAGCGCTTCCAGAAGTACTGAGGTTTAGTGGTACTGAATAAAGACCACTGTGCAATGACAAATATTACCCTCATAAAGTGACCATGTAGCAGTAGATACCAGCTCTGACAGGTGCTCTGTAGACAGTCTAAGTGATTACAGTACCGCTATGTATTCAGAGATCGCAGGTGATGTCTGCAAACCCCAGATAGAGAACTGTGGATGAGTCGGGCTGCTTGGTTCATTCTAAGTTATCCTCCTATGACGTTGGACGCCTTTGAATTGTACAATCGTCACCACGTTGTGGGCTTTGACAGTGAACTGTGAAAAGCCAACAGATCAGGGTTGCATCTAGAATGGAGTTGCTCTTGCAGCGCCAACATATAAAATACAATCCCATAACGAAAAATACAGTCCCTTGTAAAAACCTCAATTCCCCTCCCTTTAGCTCTTTTATCATATCATCCCATGAAAAACTTTAGAGTCCTCTCTTGTTTCCCTCCAGGAGTCCCATTCCAGACACAAGGCAGTACTCCAGCAGTAGGTCACCCTGCCTATACTCTTCCATTGTAATATGGTGTTCATCAGCTGACTGCTCACTAGCTTCAATGAACAGGCAGCGGAATACCTGAAGTAGGAGCTTGGGGCAACTGCCCAGTTTACCCCCCCAACGCCCGGCCCTGGGTGGGATTCAGACCCACAACTCCAATGCTGTGCCAACTGCTGAATTCCCACTCCCGGCTGCAAGATTTTTCCAGAGCTGCACCAGTTCTGTGCAATGTGCTAACCCAGAGAATCAGGTTTATTCCCAGCACCCAGCATACCCTAAAAACACATCTTTTTAGGGAGGCCTTCCGTCTTCCCCAATTTAACTCTTCTCCATTTACGTTACTTATTCACGCTCCTTTGGAAAGCTGACCCCCTTCTTCCCACTCTATCCCCCACACACCCTATTGCACCTCTCACCTGTATATACAGAGATATGGCTGGTGACTGCTTCATACAGCTTTATGTAGACACTAGCTGATATAGCCGGCTTTGCCCAAGTTAACTTATTACAGGTGTTTACGTCTTGTTCGCCCAGAAAATGTTATGAAGTCGTGATTACTTCAGAGGAACCAAGAATAAAATATGTATACGCACAGTGGAGCTTTAGATTCTCCTCAGGCTGCATGTACCGATGTCGCTCTGCAGAATGTGCCATCCCTCTCACTCTGCTCACTTTTTACCCTTAAATGTTAAGCCGCTTTTTATTCAGATTTAACCCCAGACTGGGGATTGCAGCCCTTTCTTAGCCTAAGAAGCCATGCTCCATCCATGCAGTCCGTGGCTGCTTCCCTAAATACTTTACAGCCTTTTAACATGCACACAGAGGTCAGTTAGATTGTCCTCAGTATATACAAATAGAGGAGAGATAGATTCTCCTCAGCATACAAATCATTTCCATAGGCTTTACGGTTTCTGAGAAAGCAACTATCCCATGTATAGCAGATTTTTGCAGTTTCTCACGCTTTGAATTGAATATTGAAGTTGTGACCCCTTTACTTTTCCTATTTAGGATGTAAAGAATGGTTGTGGCAAAGTTCATGTTTGTGCGGTTCAGATGTGTGTTATTAGTTACATAACATAGGGGGTCACTTACTTCTGTACTAAGAATTGAACAAACAATTACAAACCTTTACTTTTCCTATGTGGCAACTAAAGAATGGTCATGCCAAATTTCAAGTTTGTACGACCCCAGGAAGTTAGAGATTTAGATTAGGTACATAAAATAGGGGGTCGCTCACTTTTGCTCTTAGAATCGAATGATCAAGTTGCGACCCCTTTACTTTTCCTAGTCAGTATTTAAAGAAAGGTCGTGCTAACTTTCACGTTTTTATGACACTGGGAAGTTACATAACACAGGGGGTCACTTAACTTTGCACATAGTATTGAATAGTCAAATTGTGACTGCTTTACTTTTCCTATTTACAACCTAAAGAATGCTCATACCAAATGTCACGTTTGTGCGGTACAGATGTGTGGTATTATTTACATTACATAGGGAGTCACATACGTTTGCAATTACAATTGAATAATCAAGTTGCAACCCTTTTACTTTTGCTATGTGGGACCTAAAGATTGAGCGTGCCAAATTTCAAGTTTGTACGACACCAGGAAATTAGAGAATTAGATTAGGTACATAACATAGGGGTTCTCTTACTTTTGCACTTAGAATTGATAAATCATGTTGTGACCCCTTTACTTTTCCTATGTAGGACATAAAGAAAGCTTGTGCCGAATTCCACGTTTGTACGACACCGGGAAATTACATAACATAAGAGGTCACTTTTGCACTTAGAATTGAATATTGAAGTTGCGACCCCTTTACTCTTCCTATATAGGACCTTAAGAATGCTTGTGCCAAATTTCACATTTGCACAACACCGGTAAGTTAGACAATGAGTGGCAAGTCAGTCAATCAGTCAGTCAGTGAGGGCTTTCACCTTTATATATATAGATGTAGAGCCCCCTATCTTATTTCCAGGGTTGCACAGAACAAGCTCTTACACCATGTGCGTTACCGCTATTTCCTTTTATTCCGTAAGCTCTTGCCAGCTGGCCCTCATTCCTATTGTTGATACTGTATGTTGTATCTGATTTTGTGTATGTTGTCTCTGACTTGTAAAGTGTTGTGGATTACAATGGCGCTATATAAATAAATCATATTACTCTTGGCCACCCGGCCTGTGGGAAAAGGTTGGGGTGGCCTGGCCGTTTCACAGTCCTCAAGCCCGTTTCACCGTCCTCAAGCACCAGGCGAAGCGCTGCTAGTCAGACCTTATGTGCCCACCCAATGATAACATAGATCTCTGCTGTATTTATGCGCCACTAGATGCAGAGACTTTGACCTTAGGGAGACGCATGTTTTATACTTACCAGAGGAGAATGGAAAAATATCTAAAATATCTACACAGAATGACTCACTCGCTGCTGAAGAGCCGAATCCCATAGAAAGGGCGAACTAAAATGAATTGTTAGGCGAATTTGATTGACAAGAAATTGCTGTTGGCACCAGCTCATTTGCATAGATTACTGAGCGAGTGCTGTGATTGGCCGACACTGTAGCTTAACGGTTAGTGCAGCACTTCCCATGAGGAGCCTTGTTATAGACATCTCAACATAGTCATAGAGTCCTTCCCTTCTTCCCCTCTGCTCTCTAGCCAGATTTTACCATTTCAACAAGGGAAGGGACACTACTATCAAAAATTACTTTATAACATCTCAACAAGCCTTGTCTAACAAGTAGTCAAAATAAATATATAATTCCTATGACATTGCCTGTTCTGTACAAGATTATACCCAGACCCAGAACAGACCGACATGACTGCTCATCTTCACCCCTTCGAGAGCTGAGCTCAGGGAGATGAAGCCTGCATTTATCACTAGTTTCCCCTCTGTGGGCTCCAAGTCATATAATGGCCAGATCTACTGTAATTACTCGTGCACACAGGATGGCATAGTGTATGACCGCTTTGGCAACATAATAACTAGTTTCTTCGTATGCCATCAGAAAATCTGCCAGCATGTATTGGAAATATCTATCTCTGTAAACCATCTCATAGACAATCATATGGGCTTTTATTTGGAGGAAGAGAGAAAATCATTACACTCCTCAAGCAGTTTGCAGATGTTGCAAAGTTGCGATTCATGGCCGATCTTAGACAGAGTGCGGCGATGGGCAAAATTATAAATGGGGCCCCAAATGCTCAATTATATTATCAACAACACTGTGATATACAGCTAATATAGAAGGTGGTACGATCAGATCTGTAGCACTAATTTCCAGCGCTTCCAGAAGTACTGAGGTTTAGTGGTACTGAATAAAGACCGCTGTGCAATGACAAATATTACCCTCATAAAGTGACCATGTAGCAGTAGATACCAGCTCTGACAGGTGCTCTGTAGACAGTCTAAGTGATTACAGTACCGCTATGTATTCAGAGATCGCAGGTGACGTCTGCAAACCCCAGATAGAGAACTGTGGATGAGTCGGGCTGCTTGGTTCATTCTAAGTTATCCTCCTATGACGTTGGACGCCTTTGAATTGTACAATCGTCACCACGTTGTGGGCTTTGACAGTGAACTGCGAAAAGCCAACAGATCAGGGTTGCATCTAGAATGGAGTTGCTCTTGCAGCGCCAACATATAAAATACAATCCCATAACGAAAAATACAGTCCCTTGTAAAAACCTCAATTCCCCTCCCTTTAGCTCTTTTATCATATCATCCCATGAAAAACTTTGAGTCCTCTCTTGTTTCCCTCCAGGAGTCCCATTCCAGACACAAGGCAGTACTCCAGCAGTAGGTCACCCTGCCTATACTCTTCCATTGTAATATGGTGTTCATCAGCTGACTGCTCACTAGCTTCAATGAACAGGCAGCGGAATACCTGAAGTAGGAGCTTGGGGCAACTGCCCAGTTTACCCCCCCAACGCCCGGCCCTGGGTGGGATTCAGACCCACAACTCCAATGCTGTGCCAACTGCTGAGTTCCCACTCCCGGCTGCAAGATTTTTCCAGAGCTGCACCAGTTCTGTGCAATGTGCTAACCCAGAGAATCAGGTTTATTCCCAGCACCCAGCATACCCTAAAAACACATCTTTTTAGGGAGGCCTTCCGTCTTCCCCAATTTAACTCTTCTCCATTTACGTTACTTATTCACGCTCCTTTGGAAAGCTGACCCCCTTCTTCCCACTCTATCCCCCACACACCCTATTGCACCTCTCACCTGTATATACAGAGATATGGCTGGTGACTGC
Source organism: Eleutherodactylus coqui (assembly GCF_035609145.1). NCBI lineage: Eukaryota > Metazoa > Chordata > Amphibia > Anura > Eleutherodactylidae > Eleutherodactylus > Eleutherodactylus coqui. Next base: position 204,452,669 of record NC_089839.1, read on the forward strand.
TTCATACAGCTTTATGTAGACACTAGCTGATGAAGCCGGCTTTGCCCAAGTTAACTTATTACAGGTGTTTACGTCTTGTTCGCCCAGAAAATGTTATGAAGTCGTGATTACTTCAGAGGAACCAAGAATAAAATATGTATACGCACAGTGGAGCTTTAGATTCTCCTCAGGCTGCATGTACCGATGTCCCTCTGCAGAATGTGCCATCCCTCTCACTCTGCTCACTTTTTACCCTTAAATGTTAAGCCGCTTTTTTATTTAGATTTAACCCCAGACTGGGGATTGCAGCCCTTTCTTAGCCTAAGAAGCCATGCTCCATCCATGCAGTCCGTGGCTGCTTCACTAAATACTTTACAGCCTTTTAACATGCACACAGAGGTCAGTTAGATTGTCCTCAGTATATACAAATAGAGGAGAGATAGATTCTCCTCAGCATACAAATCATTTCCATAGGCTTTACGGTTTCTGAGAAAGCAACTATCGCATGTATAGCAGATTTTTGTAGTTTCTCACGCTTTGAATTGAATATTGAAGTTGTGACCCCTTTACTTTTCCTATTTAGGATGTAAAGAATGGTTGTGGCAAATTTCATGTTTGTGCGGTTCAGATGTGTGTTATTAGTTACATAACATAGGGGGTCACTTACTTCTGTACTAAGAATTGAACAAACAATTACAAACCTTTACTTTTCCTATGTGGCAACTAAAGAATGGTCATGCCAAATTTCAAGTTTGTACGACCCCAGGAAGTTAGAGATTTAGATTAGGTACATAAAATAGGGGGTCGCTCACTTTTGCTCTTAGAATCGAATGATCAAGTTGCGACCCCTTTACTTTTCCTAGTCAGTATTTAAAGAAAGGTCGTGCTAACTTTCACGTTTTTATGACACTGGGAAGTTACATAACACAGGGGGTCACTTAATTTTGCACATAGTATTGAATAGTCAAATTGTGACTGCTTTACTTTTCCTATTTACAACCTAAAGAATGCTCATACCAAATGTCACATTTGTGCGGTACAGATGTGTGGTATTATTTACATTACATAGGGAGTCACATACGTTTGCAATTACAATTGAATAATCAAGTTGCAACCCTTTTACTTTTGCTCTGTGGGACCTAAAGATTGAGCGTGCCAAATTTCAAGTTTGTACGACACCAGGAAATTAGAGAATTAGATTAGGTACATAACATAGGGGTTCTCTTACTTTTGCACTTAGAATTGATAAATCATGTTGTGACCCCTTTACTTTTCCTATGTAGGACATAAAGAAAGCTTGTGCCGAATTCCACGTTTGTACGACACCGGGAAATTACATAACATAAGAGGTCACTTTTGCACTTAGAATTGAATATTGAAGTTGCGACCCCTTTACTCTTCCTATATAGGACCTTAAGAATGCTTGTGCCAAATTTCACATTTGCACAACACCGGTAAGTTAGACAATGAGTGGCAAGTCAGTCAATCAGTCAGTCAGTGAGGGCTTTCACCTTTATATATATAGATGTAGAGCCCCCTATCTTATTTCCAGGGTTGCACAGAACAAGCTCTTACACCATGTGCGTTACCGCTATTTCCTTTTATTCCGTAAGCTCTTGCCAGCTGGCCCTCATTCCTATTGTTGATACTGTATGTTGTATCTTATTTTGTGTATGTTGTCTCTGACTTGTAAAGTGTTGTGGATTACAATGGCGCTATATAAATAAATCATATTACTCTTGGCCACCCGGCCTGTGGGAAAAGGTTGGGGTGGCCTGGCCGTTTCACAGTCCTCAAGCCCGTTTCACCGTCCTCAAGCACCAGGCGAAGCGCTGCTAGTCAGACCTTATGTGCCCACCCAATGATAACATAGATCTCTGCTGTATTTATGCGCCACTAGATGCAGAGACTTTGACCTTAGGGAGACGCATGTTTTATACTTACCAGAGGAGAATGGAAAAATATCTAAAATATCTACACAGAATGACTCACTCGCTGCTGAAGAGCCGAATCCCATAGAAAGGGCGAACTAAAATGAATTGTTAGGCGAATTTGATTGACAAGAAATTGCTGTTGGCACCAGCTCATTTGCATAGATTACTGAGCGAGTGCTGTGATTGGCCGACACTGCAGCCTAACGGTTAGTGCAGCACTTCCCATGAGGAGCCTTGTTATAGACATCTCAACATAGTCATAGAGTCCTTCCCTTCTTCCCCTCTGCTCTCTAGCCAGATTTTACCATTTCAACAAGGGAAGGGACACTACTATCAAAAATTACTTTATAACATCTCAACAAGCCTTGTCTAACAAGTAGTCAAAATAAATATATAATTCCTATGACATTGCCTGTTCTGTACAAGATTATACCCAGACCCAGAACAGACCGACATGACTGCTCATCTTCACCCCTTCGAGAGCTGAGCTCAGGGAGATGAAGCCTGCATTTATCACTAGTTTCCCCTCTGTGGGCTCCAAGTCATATAATGGCCAGATCTACTGTAATTACTCGTGCACACAGGATGGCATAGTGTATGACCGCTTTGGCAACATAATAACTAGTTTCTTCGTATGCCATCAGAAAATCTGCCAGCATGTATTGGAAATATCTATCTCTGTAAACCATCTCATAGACAATCATATGGGCTTTTATTTGGAGGAAGAGAGAAAATCATTACACTCCTCAAGCAGTTTGCAGATGTTGCAAAGTTGCGATTCATGGCCGATCTTAGACAGAGTGCGGCGATGGGCAAAATTATAAATGGGGCCCCAAATGCTCAATTATATTATCAACAACACTGTGATATACAGTTAATATAGAAGGCGGTACGATCAGATCTGTAGCACTAATTTCCAGCGCTTCCAGAAGTACTGAGGTTTAGTGGTACTGAATAAAGACCGCTGTGCAATGACAAATATTACCCTCATAAAGTGACCATGTAGCAGTAGATACCAGCTCTGACAGGTGCTCTGTAGACAGTCTAAGTGATTACAGTACCGCTATGTATTCAGAGATCGCAGGTGACATCTGCAAACCCCAGATAGAGAACTGTGGATGAGTCGGGCTGCTTGGTTCATTTTAAGTTATCCTCCTATGACGTTGGACGCCTTTGAATTGTACAATCGTCACCACGTTGTGGGCTTTGACAGTGAACTGCGAAAAGCCAACAGATCAGGGTTGCATCTAGAATGGAGTTGCTCTTGCAGCGCCAACATATAAAATACAATCCCATAACGAAAAATACAGTCCCTTGTAAAAACCTCAATTCCCCTCCCTTTAGCTCTTTTATCATATCATCCCATGAAAAACTTTGAGTCCTCTCTTGTTTCCCTCCAGGAGTCCCATTCCAGACACAAGGCAGTACTCCAGCAGTAGGTCACCCTGCCTATACTCTTCCATTGTAATATGGTGTTCATCAGCTGACTGCTCACTAGCTTCAATGAACAGGCAGCGGAATACCTGAAGTAGGAGCTTGGGGCAACTGCCCAGTTTACCCCCCCAACGCCCGGCCCTGGGTGGGATTCAGACCCACAACTCCCGGCTGCAAGATTTTTCCAGAGCTGCACCAGTTCTGTGCAATGTGCTAACCCAGAGAATCAGGTTTATTCCCAGCACCCAGCATACCCTAAAAACACATCTTTTTAGGGAGGCCTTCCGTCTTCCCCAATTTAACTCTTCTCCATTTACGTTACTTATTCACGCTCCTTTGGAAAGCTGACCCCCTTCTTCCCACTCTATCCCCCACACACCCTATTGCACCTCTCACCTGTATATACAGAGATATGGCTGGTGACTGCTTCATACAGCTTTATGTAGACACTAGCTGATATAGCCGGCTTTGCCCAAGTTAACTTATTACAGGTGTTTACGTCTTGTTCGCCCAGAAAATGTTATGAAGTCGTGATTACTTCAGAGGAACCAAGAATAAAATATGTATACGCACAGTGGAGCTTTAGATTCTCCTCAGGCTGCATGTACCGATGTCCCTCTGCAGAATGTGCCATCCCTCTCACTCTGCTCACTTTTTACCCTTAAATGTTAAGCCGCTTTTTATTTAGATTTAACCCCAGACTGGGGATTGCAGCCCTTTCTTAGCCTAAGAAGCCATGCTCCATCTATGCAGTCCGTGGCTGCTTCCCTAAATACTTTACAGCCTTTTAACATGCACACAGAGGTCAGTTAGATTGTCCTCAGTATATACAAATAGAGGAGAGATAGATTCTCCTCAGCATACAAATCATTTCCATAGGCTTTACGGTTTCTGAGAAAGCAACTATCCCATGTATAGCAGATTTTTGTAGTTTCTCACGCTTTGAATTGAATATTGAAGTTGTGACCCCTTTACTTTTCCTATTTAGGATGTAAAGAATGGTTGTGGCAAATTTCATGTTTGTGCGGTTCAGATGTGTGTTATTAGTTACATAACATAGGGGGTCACTTACTTCTGTACTAAGAATTGAACAAACAATTACAAACCTTTACTTTTCCTATGTGGCAACTAAAGAATGGTCATGCCAAATTTCAAGTTTGTACGACCCCAGGAAGTTAGAGATTTAGATTAGGTACATAAAATAGGGGGTCGCTCACTTTTGCTCTTAGAATCGAATGATTAAGTTGCGACCCCTTTACTTTTCCTAGTCAGTATTTAAAGAAAGGTCGTGCTAACTTTCACGTTTTTATGACACTGGGAAGTTACATAACACAGGGGGTCACTTAACTTTGCACATAGTATTGAATAGTCAAATTGTGACTGCTTTACTTTTCCTATTTACAACCTAAAGAATGCTCATACCAAATGTCACGTTTGTGCGGTACAGATGTGTGGTATTATTTACATTACATAGGGAGTCACATACGTTTGCAATTACAATTGAATAATCAAGTTGCAACCCTTTTACTTTTGCTCTGTGGGACCTTAAGATTGAGCGTGCCAAATTTCAAGTTTGTACGACACCAGGAAATTAGAGAATTAGATTAGGTACATAACATAGGGGTTCTCTTACTTTTGCACTTAGAATTGATAAATCATGTTGTGACCCCTTTACTTTTCCTATGTAGGACATAAAGAAAGCTTGTGCCGAATTCCACGTTTGTACGACACCGGGAAATTACATAACATAAGAGGTCACTTTTGCACTTAGAATTGAATATTGAAGTTGCGACCCCTTTACTCTTCCTATATAGGACCTTAAGAATGCTTGTGCCAAATTTCACATTTGCACAACACCGGTAAGTTAGACAATGAGTGGCAAGTCAGTCAATCAGTCAGTCAGTGAGGGCTTTCACCTTTATATATATAGATGTAGAGCCCCCTATCTTATTTCCAGGGTTGCACAGAACAAGCTCTTACACCATGTGCGTTACCGCTATTTCCTTTTATTCCGTAAGCTCTTGCCAGCTGGCCCTCATTCCTATTGTTGATACTGTATGTTGTATCTGATTTTGTGTATGTTGTCTCTGACTTGTAAAGTGTTGTGGATTACAATGGCGCTATATAAATAAATCATATTACTCTTGGCCACCCGGCCTGTGGGAAAAGGTTGGGGTGGCCTGGCCGTTTCACAGTCCTCAAGCCCGTTTCACCGTCCTCAAGCACCAGGCGAAGCGCTGCTAGTCAGACCTTATGTGCCCACCCAATGATAACATAGATCTCTGCTGTATTTATGCGCCACTAGATGCAGAGACTTTGACCTTAGGGAGACGCATGTTTTATACTTACCAGAGGAGAATGGAAAAATATCTAAAATATCTACACAGAATGACTCACTCGCTGCTGAAGAGCCGAATCCCATAGAAAGGGCGAACTAAAATGAATTGTTAGGCGAATTTGATTGACAAGAAATTGCTGTTGGCACCAGCTCATTTGCATAGATTACTGAGCGAGTGCTGTGATTGGCCGACACTGTAGCTTAACGGTTAGTGCAGCACTTCCCATGAGGAGCCTTGTTATAGACATCTCAACATAGTCATAGAGTCCTTCCCTTCTTCCCCTCTGCTCTCTAGCCAGATTTTACCATTTCAACAAGGGAAGGGACACTACTATCAAAAATTACTTTATAACATCTCAACAAGCCTTGTCTAACAAGTAGTCAAAATAAATATATAATTCCTATGACATTGCCTGTTCTGTACAAGATTATACCCAGACCCAGAACAGACCGACATGACTGCTCATCTTCACCCCTTCGAGAGCTGAGCTCAGGGAGATGAAGCCTGCATTTATCACTAGTTTCCCCTCTGTGGGCTCCAAGTCATATAATGGCCAGATCTACTGTAATTACTCGTGCACACAGGATGGCATAGTGTATGACCGCTTTGGCAACATAATAACTAGTTTCTTCGTATGCCATCAGAAAATCTGCCAGCATGTATTGGAAATATCTATCTCTGTAAACCATCTCATAGACAATCATATGGGCTTTTATTTGGAGGAAGAGAGAAAATCATTACACTCCTCAAGCAGTTTGCAGATGTTGCAAAGTTGCGATTCATGGCCGATCTTAGACAGAGTGCGGCGATGGGCAAAATTATAAATGGGGCCCCAAATGCTCAATTATATTATCAACAACACTGTGATATACAGCTAATATAGAAGGTGGTACGATCAGATCTGTAGCACTAATTTCCAGCGCTTCCAGAAGTACTGAGGTTTAGTGGTACTGAATAAAGACCGCTGTGCAATGACAAATATTACCCTCATAAAGTGACCATGTAGCAGTAGATACCAGCTCTGACAGGTGCTCTGTAGACAGTCTAAGTGATTACAGTACCGCTATGTATTCAGAGATCGCAGGTGACGTCTGCAAACCCCAGATAGAGAACTGTGGATGAGTCGGGCTGCTTGGTTCATTCTAAGTTATCCTCCTATGACGTTGGACGCCTTTGAATTGTACAATCGTCACCACGTTGTGGGCTTTGACAGTGAACTGCGAAAAGCCAACAGATCAGGGTTGCATCTAGAATGGAGTTGCTCTTGCAGCGCCAACATATAAAATACAATCCCATAACGAAAAATACAGTCCCTTGTAAAAACCTCAATTCCCCTCCCTTTAGCTCTTTTATCATATCATCCCATGAAAAACTTTGAGTCCTCTCTTGTTTCCCTCCAGGAGTCCCATTCCAGACACAAGGCAGTACTCCAGCAGTAGGTCACCCTGCCTATACTCTTCCATTGTAATATGGTGTTCATCAGCTGACTGCTCACTAGCTTCAATGAACAGGCAGCGGAATACCTGAAGTAGGAGCTTGGGGCAACTGCCCAGTTTACCCCCCCAACGCCCGGCCCTGGGTGGGATTCAGACCCACAACTCCCGGCTGCAAGATTTTTCCAGAGCTGCACCAGTTCTGTGCAATGTGCTAACCCAGAGAATCAGGTTTATTCCCAGCACCCAGCATACCCTAAAAACACATCTTTTTAGGGAGGCCTTCCGTCTTCCCCAATTTAACTCTTCTCCATTTACGTTACTTATTCACGCTCCTTTGGAAAGCTGACCCCCTTCTTCCCACTCTATCCCCCACACACCCTATTGCACCTCTCACCTGTATATACAGAGATATGGCTGGTGACTGCTTCATACAGCTTTATGTAGACACTAGCTGATATAGCCGGCTTTGCCCAAGTTAACTTATTACAGGTGTTTACGTCTTGTTCGCCCAGAAAATGTTATGAAGTCGTGATTACTTCAGAGGAACCAAGAATAAAATATGTATACGCACAGTGGAGCTTTAGATTCTCCTCAGGCTGCATGTACCAATGTCCCTCTGCAGAATGTGCCATCCCTCTCACTCTGCTCACTTTTTACCCTTAAATGTTAAGCCGCTTTTTATTTAGATTTAACCCCAGACTGGGGATTGCAGCCCTTTCTTAGCCTAAGAAGCCATGCTCCATCTATGCAGTCCGTGGCTGCTTCCCTAAATACTTTACAGCCTTTTAACATGCACACAGAGGTCAGTTAGATTGTCCTCAGTATTTACAAATAGAGGAGAGATAGATTCTCCTCAGCATACAAATCATTTCCATAGGCTTTACGGTTTCTGAGAAAGCAACTATCCCATGTATAGCAGATTTTTGTAGTTTCTCACGCTTTGAATTGAATATTGAAGTTGTGACCCCTTTACTTTTCCTATTTAGGATGTAAAGAATGGTTGTGGCAAATTTCATGTTTGTGCGGTTCAGATGTGTGTTATTAGTTACATAACATAGGGGGTCACTTACTTCTGTACTAAGAATTGAACAAACAATTACAAACCTTTACTTTTCCTATGTGGCAACTAAAGAATGGTCATGCCAAATTTCAAGTTTGTACGACCCCAGGAAGTTAGAGATTTAGATTAGGTACATAAAATAGGGGGTCGCTCACTTTTGCTCTTAGAATCGAATGATCAAGTTGCGACCCCTTTACTTTTCCTAGTCAGTATTTAAAGAAAGGTCGTGCTAACTTTCACGTTTTTATGACACTGGGAAGTTACATAACACAGGGGGTCATTTAATTTTGCACATAGTATTGAATTGTCAAATTGTGACTGCTTTACTTTTCCTATTTACAACCTAAAGAATGCTCATACCAAATGTCACGTTTGTGCGGTACAGATGTGTGGTATTATTTACATTACATAGGGAGTCACATACGTTTGCAATTACAATTGAATAATCAAGTTGCAACCCTTTTACTTTTGCTCTGTGGGACCTAAAGATTGAGCGTGCCAAATTTCAAGTTTGTACGACACCAGGAAATTAGAGAATTAGATTAGGTACATAACATAGGGGTTCTCTTACTTTTGCACTTAGAATTGATAAATCATGTTGTGACCCCTTTACTTTTCCTATGTAGGACATAAAGAAAGCTTGTGCCGAATTCCACGTTTGTACGACACCGGGAAATTACATAACATAAGAGGTCACTTTTGCACTTAGAATTGAATATTGAAGTTGCGACCCCTTTACTCTTCCTATATAGGACCTTAAGAATGCTTGTGCCAAATTTCACATTTGCACAACACCGGTAAGTTAGACAATGAGTGGCAAGTCAGTTAATCAGTCAGTCAGTGAGGGCTTTCACCTTTATATATATAGATGTAGAGCCCCCTATCTTATTTCCAGGGTTGCACAGAACAAGCTCTTACACCATGTGCGTTACCGCTATTTCCTTTTATTCCGTAAGCTCTTTCCAGCTGGCCCTCATTCCTATTGTTGATACTGTATGTTGTATCTTATTTTGTGTATGTTGTCTCTGACTTGTAAAGTGTTGTGGATTACAATGGCGCTATATAAATAAATCATATTACTCTTGGCCACCCGGCCTGTGGGAAAAGGTTGGGGTGGCCTGGCCGTTTCACAGTCCTCAAGCCCGTTTCACAGTCCTCAAGCACAAGGCGAAGCGCTGCTAGTCAGACCTTATGTGCCCACCCAATGATAACATAGATCTCTGCTGTATTTATGCGCCACTAGATGCAGAGACTTTGACCTTAGGGAGACGCATGTTTTATACTTACCAGAGGAGAATGGAAAAATATCTACACAGAATGACTCACTCGCTGCTAAAGAGCCGAATCCCATAGAAAGGGCGAACTAAAATGAACTGTTAGGCGAATTTGATTGACAAGAAATTATGTTGGCGCCAGCTCATTTGCATAGATTACTGAGCGAGTGCTGTGATTGGCCGACACTGTAGCTTAACGGTTAGTGCAGCACTTCCCATGAGGAGCCTTGTTATAGACATCTCAACATAGTCATAGAGTCCTTCCCTTCTTCCCCTCTGCTCTCTAGCCAGATTTTACCATTTCAACAAGGGAAGGGACGCTACTATCAAAAATTACTTTATAAAATCTCAACAAGCCTTGTCTAACAAGTAGTCAAAATAAATATATAATTCCTATGACATTGCCTGTTCTGTACAAGATTATACCCAGACCCAGAACAGACCGACATGACTGCTCATCTTCACCCCTTCGAGAGCTGAGCTCAGGGAGATGAAGCCTGCATTTATCACTAGTTTCCCCTCTGTGGGCTCCAAGTCATATAATGGCCAGATCTACTGTAATTACTCGTGCACACAGGATGGCATAGTGTATGACCGCTTTGGCAACATAATAACTAGTTTCTTCGTATGCCATCAGAAAATCTGCCAGCATGTATTGGAAATATCTATCTCTGTAAACCATCTCATAGACAATCATATGGGCTTTTATTTGGAGGAAGAGAGAAAATCATTACACTCCTCAAGCAGTTTGCAGATGTTGCAAAGTTGGGATTCATGGCCGATCTTAGACAGAGTGCGGCGATGGGCAAAATTATAAATGGGGCCCCAAATGCTCAATTATAGTATCAACAACACTGTGATATTCAGTTAATATAGAAGGTGGTACGATCAGATCTGTAGCACTAATTTCCAGCGCTTCCAGAAGTACTGAGGTTTAGTGGTACTGAATAAAGACCGCTGTGCAATGACAAATATTACCCTCATAAAGTGACCATGTAGCAATAGATACCAGCTCTGACAGGTGCTCTGTAGACAGTCTAAGTGATTACAGTACCGCTATGTATTCAGAGATCGCAGGTGACGTCTGCAAACCCCAGATAGAGAACTGTGGATGAGTTGGGCTGCTTGGTTCATTCTAAGTTATCCTCCTATGACGTTGGACGCCTTTGAATTGTACAATCGTCACCACGTTGTGGGCTTTGACAGTGAACTGCGAAAAGCCAACAGATCAGGGTTGCATCTAGAATGGAGTTGCTCTTGCAGCGCCAACATATAAAATACAATCCCATAACGAAAAATACAGTCCCTTGTAAAAACCTCAATTCCCCTCCCTTTAGCTCTTTTATCATATCATCCCATGAAAAACTTTAGAGTCCTCTCTTGTTTCCCTCCAGGAGTCCCATTCCAGACACGAGGCAGTACTCCAGCAGTAGGTCACCCTGCCTATACTCTTCCATTGTAATATGGTGTTCATCAGCTTACTGCTCACTAGCTTCAATGAACAGGCAGCGGAATACCTGAAGTAGGAGCTTGGGGCAACTGCCCAGTTTACCCCCCCAACGCCCGGCCCTGGGTGGGATTCAGACCCACAACTCCAATGCTGTGCCAACTGCTGAGTTCCCACTCCCGGCTGCAAGATTTTTCCAGAGCTGCACCAGTTCTGTGCAATGTGCTAACCCAGAGAATCAGGTTTATTCCCAGCACCCAGCATACCCTAAAAACACATCTTTTTAGGGAGGCCTTCCGTCTTCCCCAATTTAACTCTTCTCCATTTACGTTACTTATTCACGCTCCTTTGGAAAGCTGACCCCCTTCTTCCCACTCTATCCCCCACACACCCTATTGCACCTCTCACCTGTATTTACAGAGATATGGCTGGTGACTGCTTCATACAGCTTTATGTAGACACTAGCTGATTTAGCCGGCTTTGCCCAAGTTAACTTATTACAGGTGTTTACGTCTTGTTCGCACAGAAAATGTTATGAAGTCGTGATTACTTCAGAGGAACCAAGAATAAAATATATGTACGCACAGTGGAGCTTTAGATTCTCCTCAGGCTGCATGTACCGATGTCCCTCTGCAGAATGTGCCATCCCTCTCACTCTGCTCACTTTTTACCCTTAAATGTTAAGCCGCTTTTTATTCAGATTTAACCCCAGACTGGGGATTGCAGCCCTTTCTTAGCCTAAGAAGCCATGCTCCATCCATGCAGTCCGTGGCTGCTTCATTAAATACGTTACAGCCTTTTAAGCATGCACACAGAGGTCAGTTAGATTGTCCTCAGTATATACAAATAGAGGAGAGGTAGATTCTCCTCAGCATACAAATCATTTCCATAGGCTTTACGGTTTCTGAGAAAACAACTATCCCATGTATAGCAGATTTTTGCAGTTTCTCACGCTTTGAATTGAATATTGAAGTTGTGACCCCTTTACTTTTCCTATTTAGGATGTAAAGAATGGTTGTGGCAAATTTCATGTTTGTGCGGTTCAGATGTGTGTTATTAGTTACATAACATAGGGGGTCACTTACTTCTGTACTAAGAATTGAACAAACAATTACAAACCTTTACTTTTCCTATGTGGCAACTAAAGAATGGTCATGCCAAATTTCAAGTTTGTACGACCCCAGGAAGTTAGAGATTTAGATTAGGTACGTAAAATAGGGGGTCGCTCACTTTTGCTCTTAGAAACGAATGATCAAGTTGCGACCCCTTTACTTTTCCTATTCAGTATTTAAAGAAAGGTCGTGCTAACTTTCACGTTTTTATGACACTGGGAAGTTACATAACACAGGGGGTCACTTAATTTTGCACATAGTATTGAATAGTCAAATTGTGACTGCTTTACTTTTCCTATTTACAACCTAAAGAATGCTCATACCAAATGTCTCGTTTGTGCGGTACAGATGTGTGGTATTATTTACATTACATAGGGAGTCACATACGTTTGCAATTACAATTGAATAATCAAGTTGCAACCCTTTTACTTTTGCTATGTGGGACCAAAAGATTGAGCGTGCCAAATTTCAGGTTTGTACGACACCAGGAAATTAGAGAATTAGATTAGGTACATAACATAGGGGTTCTCTTACTTTTGCACTTAGAATTGATAAATCATGTTGCGACCCCTTTACTTTTCCTATGTAGGACATAAAGAAAGCTTGTGCCGAATTCCACGTTTGTACGACACCGGGAAATTACATAACATAAGAGGTCACTTTTGCACTTAGAATTGAATATTGAAGTTGCGACCCCTTTACTCTTCCTATATAGGACCTTAAGAATGCTTGTGCCAAATTTCACATTTGCACAACACCGGTAAGTTAGACAATGAGTGGCAAGTCAGTCAATCAGTCAGTCAGTGAGGGCTTTCACCTTTATATATATAGATGTAGAGCCCCCTATCTTATTTCCAGGGTTGCACAGAACAAGCTCTTACACCATGTGCGTTACCGCTATTTCCTTTTATTCCGTAAGCTCTTGCCAGCTGGCCCTCATTCCTATTGTTGATACTGTATGTTGTATCTTATTTTGTGTATGTTGTCTCTGACTTGTAAAGTGTTGTGGATTACAATGGCGCTATATAAATAAATCATATTACTCTTGGCCACCCGGCCTGTGGGAAAAGGTTAGGGTGGCCTGGCCGTTTCACAGTCCTCAAGCCCGTTTCACAGTCCTCAAGCACAAGGCGAAGCGCTGCTAGTCAGACCTTATGTGCCCACCCAATAATAACATAGATCTCTGCTGTATTTATGCGCCACTAGATGCAGAGACTTTGACCTTAGGGAGACGCATGTTTTATACTTACCAGAGGAGAATGGAAAAATATGTAAAATATCTACACAGAATGACTCACTCGCTGCTGAAGAGCCGAATCCCATAGAAAGGGCGAACTAAAATGAACTGTTAGGCGAATTTGATTGACAAGAAATTGCTGTTGGCGCCAGCTCATTTGCATAGATTACTGAGCGAGTGCTGTGATTGGCCGACACTGTAGCTTAACGGTTAGTGCAGCACTTCCCATGAGGAGCCTTGTTATAGACATCTCAACATAGTCATAGAGTCCTTCCCTTCTTCCCCTCTGCTCTCTAGCCAGATTTTACCATTTCAACAAGGGAAGGGACACTACTATCAAAAATTACTTTATAACATCTCAACAAGCCTTGTCTAACAAGTAGTCAAAATAAATATATAATTCCTATGACATTGCTTGTTCTGCACAAGATTATACCCAGACCCAGAACAGACCGACATGACTGCTTATCTTCACCCCTTCGAGAGCTGAGCTCAGGGAGATGAAGCCTGCATTTATCACTAGTTTCCCCTCTGTGGGCTCCAAGTCATATAATGGCCAGATCTACTGTAATTACTCGTGCACACAGGATGGCATAGTGTATGACCGCTTTGGCAACATAATAACTAGTTTCTTCGTATGCCATCAGAAAATCTGCCCGCATGTATTGGAAATACCTATCTCTGCAAACCATCTCATAGACAATCGTATGGGCTTTTATTTGGAGGAAGAGAGAAAATCATTACACTCCTCAAGCAGTTTGCAGATGTTGCAAAGTTGGGATTCATGGCCGATCTTAGACAGAGTGCGGCGATGGGCAAAATTATAAATGGGGCCCCAAATGCTCAATTATAGTATCAACAACACTGTGATATTCAGTTAATATAGAAGGTGGTACGATCAGATCTGTAGCACTAATTTCCAGCGCTTCCAGAAGTACTGAGGTTTAGTGGTACTGAATAAAGACCGCTGTGCAATGACAAATATTACCCTCATAAAGTGACCATGTAGCAGTAGATACCAGCTCTGACAGGTGCTCTGTAGACAGTCTAAGTGATTACAGTACCGCTATGTATTCAGAGATCGCAGGTGACGTCTGCAAACCCCAGATAGAGAACTGTGGATGAGTCGGGCTGCTTGGTTCATTCTAAGTTATCCTCCTATGACGTTGGACGCCTTTGAATTGTACAATCGTCACCACGTTGTGGGCTTTGACAGTGAACTGCGAAAAGCCAACAGATCAGGGTTGCATCTAGAATGGAGTTGCTCTTGCAGCGCCAACATATAAAATACAATCCCATAACGAAAAATACAGTCCCTTGTAAAAACCTCAATTCCCCTCCCTTTAGCTCTTTTATCATATCATCCCATGAAAAACTTTAGAGTCCTCTCTTGTTTCCCTCCAGGAGTCCCATTCCAGACACGAGGCAGTACTCCAGCAGTAGGTCACCCTGCCTATACTCTTCCATTGTAATATGGTGTTTATCAGCTGACTGCCCACTAGCTTCAATGAACAGGCAGCGGAATGCCTGAAGTAGGAGCTTGGGGCAACTGCCCAGTTTACCCCTCCAATGCCCGGCCCTGGGTGGGATTCAGACCCACAACTCCAATGCTGTGCCAACTGCTGAGTTCCCACTCCCGGCTGCAAGATTTTTCGCGACAAGTCTATGTAACAGCACACCCCACTGCGACAAGTCTGTGTGACACGACACTGCACAGCGACAAGTTTATGTAACAGCACACCCCACCATGGCAAGTCTACGTGACAGCACACTCCATCGCGACAAGTCTATGTGACAGCACACTCCATCCCGACAAGTCTATGTGAAAGCACACCCCACCATGACAAGTCTATGTGACAGCACATCCCACGGCGACAAGTCTATGTAACAGCACACCCCACCATGACAAGTCTATGTAACAGCACACCTGACCGCGACAAGTCTATGTGACAGCACACCCCACCGCGACACGTCTATGTGACAGCACACTCCTCCGCGACAAGTCTGTGAGGGTATATATATATATTGCCATATGTTCTTTATACTTTTATACCTATATGCAAGTTTTATTCAATTCCAAATGAGAAAAAAAACTTATATGTCGCCTTACATCAGATATTCCAAGGCTTTACAAGGCTGAGAGAGATGTTCTAGAAATTCAGAGAAGATACGGAACCAGACACAAGGCCGCGTGTACTTGGCCGATTTCCCAGAAGCGCTGGAACAAGATATCAAGATGTTCAACCATGTACATAATTTTCACTGTCTCAGGCCGGAAATCCGGACTGCCCATATATGATTATAAGCCCATCACCCCTTGCTGGGGATGGGACAAAGGGTATAAGATCTCATGTAATCTGTAATAAAGCACGTCGGCAAAGCGCAGCCATGTCCCGTGTGAGGAATGATACCAGACCTCTGTGTGGTGTTTTTTTCTTTACCGCCGGCAACGGGGCAAGTGGGGTGGGCCTGATTGGTGCTGTACTTAGAATTTTTTTACCCTAACAAATGGCGCAACCAACTGGGGCTGTAAAACCAGGAGCTTACAGCGCAATTCACCCGGATCCACGCCACGGAGAAGCCGTCCTGCTGCAAACCGAGCCTGATCAACTCACTTAGAACTCCGGGTAAGGCCAGCATATATTTATGTTGTGTTTTACACTGCGAAGTCTTGCAGCGGGACTGACTATCTGTGGTTTGTGACCGGACGGGTTGGGTTAAGAGTTCTACACGGTAACTCGTGTGAGCTCCGGGTTTGCCGTCATGGACCACTGACCGTGATATGCGTACCAATCGGTCACCCGGAAACTAGTCTGTAGTCTATTTGTACTTTGAAGTTTTAACGTTTTAATAATAGTGGAGATTGTTGTATCTGCAGAAGTTTTTTTTTCTCTTACTTTTTATTTTGTCTCATAGAAGAAGGGACCCTCGGGTTTAGTTTAGTTAAGAGTTAATAGTTTAGCTGAGGAGGAGACGCACTCTATGAGATTGGTTCCATGGAAGAAGATGCCTTCGGTTGTCTTGCCGGTATATAAGGGGCTGACAATTTGGGTCAGAAGGATGCACTCTATGGAGCGTGTTATTATTATTATTGTTGTTGTTGTAATATGCGTAAGATCTTATTAAAGAAGATAGAGCCCCTCAAGGGCTGCCGCCGTGTGGATGAATCTGTAAAATGTAACAAAACGTATGAAAATGTGTGACACCGACCCGCACGGCAGATTACAAAATGGTGTCTGGGAGGAGGTCTTTAGGACCGAGAGGTGCCTTGGAAGATCAAGGTTTGCTAGACAGTACTGGAGGAGGAGGAGAGAGAGAGACAGTCAGAGAAAGTATATACACATTATTTGTTTAAGAAAGTATCCGTAAGTGAAATGTTGAAAAGTACAGTAAGTGATCAAGAGGGCGTCAGGAGAGTGTCTATTGAAGGTTATATTGGCAGTTAGGTAGGGGAGAGAAATAAGGGGAGCAGGCAAGTCGATAAGAAAGTTACAATGCATGTGATTTGTTGGCAAAGAGAGATGAAAATGTGTATAATACAAGATAGATAATAGATATGGATATATATGTATGTATATATATATATATGTATATACTGTATGTGCAAATAGTTAACTGAGCTTGCTTTTAGGGGAGAAGAGTTTTGTTGACATGTAGCTGCGAGTCTGTGTAAGCTTTTCAAGGTCAAGAGATAACGAAGCGAGAGAAAGAATGCAATAATAACCCTGGATAATATCTCTGCTTGCTGTAAAGGGATGGAGGCTTGAAATGAATTTAATTAATTATACTGTCTTAGTAGGCAGGGAAATATAGCAATTTCTAAGTTATATTCTTACTTATACAGGGGTTGAAAATGAATGTTGCAAGGTCAGGCAATAGTTTACGCTAAAACAATTCAGTCTGTGTTTCATATTCGTAGAGAGATAAGACATGTTTTAAAAAGGTGGGGGCTTTCAGATTCACTCTGAGCTCAGGGTCACAAGGGGGGCTGAAAAATACCCATATTCTAAAATACTTCAGCGTTTAATACAGCATATAATAGCTTCAGTAGATAAGAAATATAGAATATCTCAGTCACTCAGCAAACTTTTTCACATAATTTGTCAAAGATAGCGCTCACTCACAATCTCATCTCAATAGAATCATGAACATTATAGCACTCACCTCAAATGTTTTTCAACTGATGTATGTATGTTTGTCAAACTTTTTTTGTCCGTGCATCTGTATGTACTGGTACACCTCCAAGGGGGGTGACGGAGCAGACTTGAGAGCATGGATGGATGAGAGATATTGACTGGGGATAAAAGTCCTCCCCATGCATGGGACTTTGCTTGGTTGAGATGTGGACGTGTGGACTGTTACGCTGAAATGGAGCTGGGAAAAGAGACGCACGGAGCCAATATTGAAGGGGTGGAGCTAGATGATGTAATAGTACGTAATGTTTCATCCTTCTTGTCCAAGGGAGGGGGTGAGGAGCTTGAACAGCTAGTAAAAGTTTTTGTTTTGTTTTGTTTTGTCTCCCGTCTCAAATTTTGATAAGACATTGCATGCAGGAACAGACTAATAATGAATTCACTTAAAGGGATCTCACATTTCCA
This sequence comes from Eleutherodactylus coqui, assembly GCF_035609145.1. NCBI lineage: Eukaryota > Metazoa > Chordata > Amphibia > Anura > Eleutherodactylidae > Eleutherodactylus > Eleutherodactylus coqui. The sequence goes on from NC_089839.1 coordinate 204,470,519, forward strand.
ATATTAGTAGATATTTTGTAGATTATTCTGCCCCGATGTAACTCATGTCTGTTATTGGTGCTAACATCTTACAGGCCTTATCTGCATCCATCAAATCTTTTTACAATGTTGTACTACCTTAAACCGGGTACTATTGTTCCAATTGAGTACCCTGGTTTAAAGGGGGGGAGGAGAAGGCATAGGTGATCTAGGTATTGCAAGTCAGCCATTTTTAAATTTTTTGCAAGCCATTTTTAAATTTTTAAATTTTTTGCAACAAGATTCTGATCTTTTTGAAATAAAATACCAGCCTGATTGTCTAGCAGTGATGCAACAAGAAAATTTAAGTTTTAAAAAAGTTACTGAAAGCCCTTGTTAATAATGCATATTTTGAGTTGTTTTTTATAGATGGTACCCAGGGTGATTGATGACTCCACACTGGATATACAGTGGTTACACAACAAGATGTCCTAAAAGCAGAATGCCTCCGCATGTCGCAGTACAAGAAGCGGAATTAAAAGCACTCACGGAGGCGTGTGGAGTGGCCACAGGTAAGACGGCAACCATTTACACTGACTCCCGGTATGCATTTGGCATAGCTCATGATTACGGCCCAACATGGAAGGCCAGACAGTTTTTTACCTCAGCAGGACAGCCAATTAAGAATGATGCAGCGGTGCAGTCTCATGGAGACTCTACTTCTACCTGACAAGGTGGAGAGCTCACACCAATTCCTACACCGGAGAAACAAGAGGCAACGCCATCACAGACCACACAGCAAAAGCAGCGGCCCTCAAGCCGTGGAAGAAAGAAGAAAAGAAGAATTTGATAATAACTTTGGACTTTGACTACACTTGGACTTTGATATGAACTTGGACTTTGATTATAACTTTGAACTTTGACTAAAACTACAAATGGACTAAAAAGGGACGGCGTATGGTGAACAGTCAACAGAACTTGCTTACCATAGTCCCTGTGCCCCATGATGGCCCAGCTGACGCACGGAAAGACGCACCTCTCAAAGCAACAATGATGTCGACGCTTGAACGAGGACCGGTGGCTCCTTGGTTTTCTGTAGCTGCTGCATCATTTGTCCAATTTTGCATGATCTTTGCCGTAAGCAACAGGGCAGAAGTAAATTTGCCACATCACACTTGCCAGGGCCACTCTACCCATTTTAGGGATTGCAAATTGGCTACACTCAGCTCCTACTTGTTGGGAAGCATGAATATGTGCTTGTTGTTGTTAATGTTTTTCAGGTTGGAGACCTACTCTGTTACTAAAGTAAATAAGCAGGTAACCGCACAGAAGCTCATGAATGAGGTAATCTGCAGATATGGGGCACCGGAAGTGATTGAGTCAAACAAAGGTACACACTTCACAGGTGAAATAATGCAACACATCATGTCTGTTTTGGGTATATTCCAGGCTTTTCACACACCCTACCATCCGCGGAGTAGTGGGAAAGTAGATACAAAAGACAATAGAGGAAACGGGTAAATCTTGAATTCAGTGTCTTCTATTAGTTTTTCTTTTTCTTAGGAGGATACAGGCCACAGTAGCTGAGTTTGGGGAATGATTTTCTTGTTAATGTTGTCATGAGCCTCTCCAAGGAATTGTCAATAATGCATTCTGCAGTCTCTGCTTTTCTCCCAGGTCCTACAGATGAGTGTCACTATCTGAAACCAGGTGACAGGGTCTATGTGAAAAAGTTTGAGAGAGAAACCCGGTTTGAATGTCCTTACCAGATGTTGCTCACCACCCCAACTGCAGTCAAGCTCGAAGGAAAGCCCACTTGGATCCACACTTCGCACTGAAAAAAACTAATGATCCTGCATATCCTTTACATGCTATAATGTGGTACAATTCCTCTAACACACACCTTTGACTACTGTACACTAGCCCCCTGTTTCAGAACAAATTAATACAATTAAATGTGCAATATGTAGACTACACTGAGGGTGAGAATCCAACACCGCATCGTGCTAAGAGAGAAGTTGACACTCCAGGTGGTAACTTTTATCCACATTTATACATAGATGCAATAGGAGTGCCAAGGGGGGTGCCAGATGAATTTAATTCTAGAGATCAGGTTAAAGTAGGTTTTGAGTCCTTATTTGCTTTGTCACTGTTAATAATAATGTAGATTAGATGAATTATATCTTTTACAATCAGCAGAGATTTGTAAACTACACCAGAGATGCTTCACAAGGGTTAGCTGACCAGTTAGGGCCCACTGCATCCATGTCGTTCCAAAATACAGTAGCCGTGGATATGATTTTAGCAGAAGGAGGTGGGGTATGTAATTTCCTGTATGTGTATTATCCCTTTGATCAAAAAGAGTATGAGTAAGGGACTGGACAATGTGACACCAACGTTTCCCTTGTTTGAAAAAGATGAAGAGCCAGTTCCGATAATGCCAACCACGTACGTTACCAGAAGAATGGAGAGATGGACTAGTACTGCGCCGCCCCGGTCTCATAAGATGGACTGTCAGTGGACTTCCCATTTGCCTAGGGAAAGTGCAGAAGACCTTAGGTTCCGGCGAGGGCACACCCTGCGGGGTGTTAACTCGTACAGATAGAGGGTATGGATGCCCGGAAATAAGCCCAGGGAATCCATGGCCTCCTTCTGAGGTGAGGTAGGGATCCCTCCCTTTTAGGAGTAGGGACTTACGGGCAGTGGAGAAACCCTGACGCAAGGGAGAGGCGACCGAGGAAGAGTGCAAGGTCTGGTACTTGATCTCCATATAAGTTTTTTAGGGGGGTTTGTGTGTGGGTATATATATATATTGCCATATGTTCTTTATACTTTTATACCTATATGCAAGTTTTATTCAATTCCAAATGAGAAAAAAAACTTATATGTCGCCTTACATCAGATATTCCAAGGCTTTACAAGGCTGAGAGAGATGTTCTAGAAATTCAGAGAAGATACGGAACCAGACACAAGGCCGCGTGTACTTGGCCGATTTCCCAGAAGCGCTGGAACAAGATATCAAGATGTTCAACCATGTACATAATTTTCACTGTCTCAGGCCGGAAATCCGGACTGCCCATATATGGTTATAAGCCCATCACCCCTTGCTGGGGATGGGACAAAGGGTATAAGATCTCATGTAATCTGTAATAAAGCACGTCGGCAAAGCGCAGCCATGTCCCGTGTGAGGAATGATACCAGACCTCTGTGTGGTGTTTTTTTCTTTACCGCCGGCAACGGGGCAAGTGGGGTGGGCCTGATTGGTGCTGTACTTAGAATTTTATTACCCTGACAAGTCTATGTAACAGGACATTCCACAGCGACAAGTCTATGTGACAGGACATTCCACAGTGACAAGTCTATGTAACAGCGTACCCCACCATGGCAAGTCTACGTGACTGCACACTCCATCGCGACAAGTCTATGTGACAGCACACTTCATCCCGACAAGTCTATGTGACAGGACACTCCACAGTGACAAGTCTATGTAACAGCGTACCCCACCATGGCAAGTCTACGTGACTGCACACTCCATCGCGACAAGTCTATGTGACAGCACACTTCATCCCGACAAGTCTATGTGAAAGCACATCCCACCGCGACAAGTCTATGTGACAGCACACCCCAACGCGACAACTCTATGTGACAGCACATCCCAGCGCGACAAGTCTATGTGACAGCACACCCCATCATGACAATCCCATGTGACAGCACCCCGACCACCGGTGACAAGTCTACCTGACAGCACACCCCACCGCGACAAGTCTATGTGACAGAACACTCAACAGCGACAAGTCTATGTGACAGCACACCCCACCGCAACAAGTCTATGTGACAGCACACCCCAGCGCAACAAGTCTATGGGATAGCACACCCCAGCGCAACAAGTCTATGGGACAGCACACCCCAGCGCAACAAGTCTATGGGACAGCACACTCCACCGCGACAAGTCTATGGGACAGCACACTCAACCGTGACAAGTCTATGTGACAGCACACCCCACCGCGACAAGTCTATGTGACAAGACACTACAAAGCGACAAGTCTATGTAACAGCACACCCCACCATGACGAGTCTATGTGACAGCACACTCCACCGTGACAAGTCTACGTAACAGTACACCCCCACGGCGACAAGTCTATGTAACAGCACACGGCACCATAACAAGTCTATGTGACAGCTCCCCGACCCCTTGCAAGAAGTCTATGTGCAGCACACCCCACAGCGACAAGTCTATGTGACGGCACACTCCACAGCGACAAGTCTATGTGACAGCACACCTCACCGCGACAAGTCTATGTGATAGCGCACTCCACAGCGACAAGTCTATGTGACAGCACACTCCACCGCAACAAGTCTATGTAACAGCACACCCCACCACTACAAGTCTATGTGACAGGACACTCCACAGCGACAAGTCTATGTAACAGCACACCCCACCATGAGAAGTCTATGTGACAGCACACCCCACCATGACAAGTCTATGTAACAGCACACCCCACCATGACAAGTCTATGTGACAGGACACTCCACAGCGACAAGTCTATGTAACAGCACACCCCACCATATCAAGTCTATGTATCAGCACACCCCACCGCGACAAGTCTATGTGACAGCACACCCCAACGTGACAAGTCTATGTGACAGCACACCCCAACGCGACAAGTCTATGTGACAGCACATCCCACGGCGACAAGTCTATGTGACAGCACATCCCACGGCGACAAGTCTATGTGACAGCACATCCCACGGCGACAAGTCTATGTAACAGCACACCCCAAAGCTACAAGTCTATGTGACAGGACACTCCACAGCGACAAGTCTCTGTGACAGCACACCCCACCATGAGAAGTCTATGTGACAGCACACCCCACCATGACAAGTCTATGTAACAGCACACCCCACCATGACAAGTCTATGTGACAGGACACTCCACAGCGACAAGTCTATGTAACAGCACACCCCACCATATCAAGTCTATGTATCAGCACACCCCACCGCGACAAGTCTATGTGACAGCACACCCCAACGTGACAAGTCTATGTCACAGCACACCCCAACGCGACAAGTCTATGTGACAGCACATCCCACGGCGACAAGTCTATGTAACAGCACAACCCACCATATCAAGTCTATGTATCAGCACACCCCACCGCGACAAGTCTATGTGACAGCACACCCCAACGTGACAAGTCTATGTGACAGCACACCCCAACGCGACAAGTCTATGTCACAGCACATCCCACGGCGACAAGTCTATGTGACAGCACATCCCACGGCGACAAGTCTATGTGACAGCACATCCCACGGCGACAAGTCTATGTAACAGGACACTCCACAGCGACAAGTCTCTGTGACAGCACACCCCACCATGAGAAGTCTATGTGACAGCACACCCCACCATGACAAGTCTATGTAACAGCACACCCCACCATGACAAGTCTATGTGACAGGACACTCCACAGCGACAAGTCTATGTAACAGCACACCCCACCATATCAAGTCTATGTATCAGCACACCCCACCGCGACAAGTCTATGTGACAGCACACCCCAACGTGACAAGTCTATGTGACAGCACACCCCAACGCGACAAGTCTATGTGACAGCACATCCCACGGCGACAAGTCTATGTGACAGCACATCCCACGGCGACAAGTCTATGTGACAGCACACCCCACCGCTACAAGTCTATGTGACAGGACACTCCACAGCGACAAGTCTCTGTGACAGCACACCCCACCATGAGAAGTCTATGTGACAGCACACCCCACCATGACAAGTCTATGTAACAGCACACCCCACCATGACAAGTCTATGTGACAGGACACTCCACAGCGACAAGTCTATGTAACAGCACACCCCACCATATCAAGTCTATGTATCAGCACACCCCACCGCGACAAGTCTATGTGACAGCACACCCCAACGTGACAAGTCTATGTCACAGCACACCCCAACGCGACAAGTCTATGTGACAGCACATCCCACGGCGACAAGTCTATGTAACAGCACAACCCACCATATCAAGTCTATGTATCAGCACACCCCACCGCGACAAGTCTATGTGACAGCACACCCCAACGTGACAAGTCTATGTGACAGCACACCCCAACGCGAGAAGTCTATGTCACAGCACATCCCACGGCGACAAGTCTATGTGACAGCACATCCCACGGCGACAAGTCTCTGTGACAGCACATCCCACGGCGACAAGTCTATGTAACAGCACACCCCACCGCTACAAGTCTATGTGACAGGACACTCCACAGCGACAAGTCTCTGTGACAGCACACCCCACCATGAGAAGTCTATGTGACAGCACACCCCACCATGACAAGTCTATGTAACAGCACACCCCACCATGACAAGTCTATGTGACAGGACACTCCACAGCGACAAGTCTATGTAACAGCACACCCCACCATATCAAGTCTATGTATCAGCACACCCCACCGCGACAAGTCTATGTGACAGCACACCCCAACGTGACAAGTCTATGTGACAGCACACCCCAACGCGACAAGTCTATGTGACAGCACATCCCACGGCGACAAGTCTATGTGACAGCACATCCCACGGCGACAAGTCTATGTGACAGCACATCCCACGGCGACAAGTCTATGTGACAGGACACTACACAGCGACAAGTCTATGTGACAGGACACTCCATATGTAACAGCACACCCCACCATGACAAGTCTATGTGACTGCACCCCGACCCCTGGCAAGAAGTCTATGTGACAGCACATCCCACCGCGACAGGTCTATGTGACAGCACACCCCACCATGACAAGTCTATGTGACAGCACACTCCACTGCGACAAGTCTATGTGATAGCACCCGCCTTCCCCCCGACTAGTGACAGCTTGGGGCCGCACCTCCGACTACTGACAGCTCAGCACTCGCACCCGCCCACCCGACTATTGACAGCTCGCACCCGCAACCCCCTCCTTCCCCCGCAACTACTGACAGCTCGCACCCCCCCCCCCCCCTTGCGAATACTGACAGCTCGCAGCCGCACCCCCCGCGACTATCTATCTATCTATTTCATATCTATCTATCTCCCTTCTATCTATCTATCTATCTATCTATCATATCTATCTATCTATCTATCTCTCATATCTATCTATCTATCTATCTATCTATCTATCTCTCATATCTATCTATCTATCTATCTCTCATATCTATCTATCTATCTATCTATCTATCTATCTATCTATCTATCTCCCTTCTATCTATCTAATATCTATCTATCTATCTTCTATCTATCTGATATCTATCTATCTCTCATATCTATCTGCTATCTATCTATCTATCTATCTATCTATCTATCTATCTATCTATTTCATATCTATCTGCTATCTATCTATCTATCTATTTCATATCTATCTATCTATCTATCTATCTCCCTTCTATCTATCTATCTATCTATCTATCTATCTATCTATCTATCTATCTCCCTTCTATCTATCTCATATCTATCTATCTATCTTCTATCTATCTGATATCTATCTATCTCTCATATCTATCTGCTATCTATCTATCTATCTATCTATTTCATATCTATCTATCTATCTATCTATCTATCTATCTATCTATCTCTCATATCTATCTATCTATCTATCTATCTATCTATCTATCTATCTATCTATCTATCTATCTATCTATCTATCTATCTATCTCCCTTCTATCTATCTAATATCTATCTATCTTCTATCTATCTGATATCTATCTATTTCATATCTATCTGCTATCTATCTATCTATCTATCTATCTATCTATCTATCTATCTATTTCATATCTATCTATCTATCTCCCTTCTATCTATCTATCTATCTATCTCCCTTCTATCTATCTCATATCTATCTATCTTCTATCTATCTCATATCTATCTATCTCTCATATCTATCTGCTATCTATCTATCTATCTATTTCATATCTATCTGCTATCTATCTATCTATCTATTTCATATCTATCTATCTATCTATCTATCTATCTATCTATCTATCTATCTATCTATCTATCTATCTCATATCCATTTATTTATCTATCTATCACCTCTCTCTCTCTCTCGTATAAGTTACACATCTCCCTGGATTTACTGTATTTATTTGCACCCTTTACACACAATTAAAAGATGCATCAAAACCGCATGCGGTTATTAATAGTGTCTGCAGCTCCTTTAGGGTGACTGCCCACTACAGTTTTTTTTCACGGCGAAATTCACAGCATTTTTTTTCTGCAGGGGTCTATGGGACTTGTAATGTTAAAATAGCGATCGCGCAAAATCGCAATTTACCGCAAAATCGCGTTTTTGCGCGATCGTGATTTTAACATTGCAAGTCCCATAGACCCCTGTAGGGAAAAAAACGCGAATTTCACCGTAAAAAAAACTGTAGTGGGCAGTCACCCTAATACCGTTCGCGGTTTTTAAATACTGCATGCAGGTTTTTTATGTGTCCTAATTGTGGTTCTAAAGTACAACAAAAACATGACCCCCCTGAGGCCGCTCTCACACGTGTTCAGAAAACGCAGCTTGAAATCGTGGCATTTTTACCGGAATTTCAAGCAGCCTTTTCGAACACAGGTTACAGCGTGTGACAGCGCTTTTTAATGCACCCCATCATTGTGATGGGTGATGAGATGTGTTAAAAACCACGAAAACGCAAAAATAGAACAGACAACTCTCGAAAATCACAGCGTTAGAAACACCGTGTTCGAGCGCAAATTTGAGTAAGCTCATTAAAATCTATGGGAGTGTTGTACCGCGGTGTGTGTGTGAGAGTGGCCTGCGGGGCTGCAAACAAATTTTCATGTTCAGGAAATGCGGCATGTTTGGAAATATTACGCCAAGGGGCAGATCATGTTTGTAGCACGATCTAGATATGGGTACGGGTGAGTGTGGGGTGGAGGCCCAAGGGGTGGCCCCGAGCTGAACTTTTGCACCCCGCGTTCTACTGACAGCTCGCACCCACGCAGCTCCCCCCCTTCGCGACTACTGACAGCTCGCACCCACACCCCCCCCCCCCACACCCCCTGCAACCACTCCCCCTCCTCCCCTCAGATTCTTACCTCAGCTGGTAATCCAGCGGCTGTGCGTTCCCTACAGGCAGACCAGAGCTTCCTGAAGCAGCGCGCGATCCCGGCAGAAGAACTTCTACTGAGCATGCGCGGAGCAGAAGAAGCGTGTCCCAGTCCAGTCAATACCTGGAGCCAGCCCGACAAGAAGAGGAGAAGACTTGTCGTATCCATGGACAACAGGAGAAGCAACACAGGGGGGCACCCCTAAAGGTAAGTGAATAACTTCTGTTTGCCTAATTTACAATGCACAGTGTATATTACAAAGTGCATTGTATTGGGCAAACAGAAGGGATGCCATGAATTCTTTATGGCCGGACAACCCCTTTAAGAGTCCAGGCCCCGAGGCAGCAAAGCAGCCCCAAACCATGATGCCCTCTCCACCATGTGTCGCAGCTGGGATGAGGTTCAGGTGTTGGGGTGCGGGGTTTTTTTTCCTCCAGAAATAGCATTGGGTATTTGTGCTACAAAGTTCCAGTTTTGTCTTCTCTTTCCATAGAACATTTTCCCAGACCCATTGTGGAGCATCCAGGTGTCTCAGGAAAACTAGATAGGTCACAAAGTTTATTTGTGTCCTTCCATTAATATTAATTGTGTTCACTTGGTTTTCTATTAGTGGACACATGGACAGAGTTTATTTAGCATTTTCTAGAATCTTCTGTAGGCCTTTTGCTGTTACCCGTGGCTTCTTTGTCACCACTTTTAGGATTACCCATTATGCTCTTGGAGAGATCTTAGCAGGACACCCACCCCTACCATGTTTACACTGCAGATATTTGCAGCGGATTTGGCATTGAAATTGCATCAAATTTGTGACAAATCCAAAATGCTCCATTGCTGTCATTGAAGTCTCATTTTTTTGTACCCACTGAAATGAATTTTCTTCTTTTGTACATAATTTCTCTAACCATGGGCTGCTGTACACCAAGATACTTAGCAATTTTTGCAGCTTTTTCCAACCTTTTGTGTCTCTGTGTCATGTATTGTGAGATCTTCTGAAAGTTGTTTGCATTAACCAGTCTTTCTTGAAAAGGCTTTGTACGCTTTTAATTAATGGGCAAGGCACCTGTTTAACTCACACTTCCATCTCCTTTCCTTCAAGGGGTTTTCTCATTAAAAAAAAATCTATACTCACCTATTCCTCAACAGGCGGTCTTTTTACAGCATCATCTCATTGCTTACCTGCTGCAGTTACCAGGCTCATGTCTCCTCCAGCCAGATCGGTTTGTTATAAAGCCAGTATTCCTCACATTCTTCAGTGAAGGTCACGTGACTGTGACATAGCCTTCACTGGCTAGGAAGGATTCCTGATCTGTTGCCGAGATTACATGCATGAGCAGTCTATGCAGAAGCTCGGCACTCCACCTGCTGGCCTGTGAACTGTGATGTAGCGTACATTGGCTGGCAGGAACCAGACTGCCTGTGAATGTACGCATCATCACAGGAAGCAGAGGAATCAGGCAGCTGAAGGTGACATGACTCCCCTGGACTGCAGGATACAGGAGATCAAGGAGATGAAGATCTTATAAGTAGACTGACAGAGAAGAAATAGGTAAGTATAGATATTTTTTTCTTTTTAATGACAGAAAACCTTTTTATTGAAACTCTTTTTGCCAATTAGGTCTTGAAGAAGTCACAGAGGCTCACTTAAGGCCAATTCACACGCCAAGATAATTTTTTAAAAGATTGGAAGTTTTGGCGATCTTTTTGCATAAAGTGTTAATGGACATTTATGTCCATTAACACTTTATCATATTCATTTGCATGTATAGGGGCCTCCAGGAGCTGTTTGCAAAGCCCAGCATGTGATTACTCACACTCCCAGCTGTAGACAGAGCTGTACCGCTCTCTTCAGGGCTGCCAGCAGAATACAATGTAATCCCTGGCTACTGTGGAGAACACAGCATGCAGTCTGTTGAGAAAGTCAATATCTCTCCCAACTTAAAATCATTGTTCAGACAAAAAGTGCATAATGGCAGCATTTACATGTAACGATTATCACCCATTTTCACTTATTTGAACGAATTTTGAGCGATAGCATTGCGTGTAAACGGGCCTTTACTTTTTCTGCCTGCACTGTGAATATTTAGTTAAAGAGGATCTGACACTAAAAAAAAATCAATGCTTACCTATTCCTCCCCAGGCAGCCTACTTACTACATCTTCTCCTCGTTGATCTTTTTCTGGCTCTTGCAGTCCTCCAGGTCACCTCACCTCCAGCCAGCCGATTCTTTGGTTCAAATGAATGTAATTATCGACAGCATGACCATCCATCCACAGTCAGAGGGGAAGCTGGAAAGGTGCACACTTGTCGTCCGGACTCCGATTCCAAGGAATTCACCAGTAATCATCAAGACAAGTATAGAGCAAGCAGTACTCAGGACACTTCTTGGTAGAAAATCACATCTGTAGATGTATCTTTATTCGGTCCACTAAACAATGTTTCGACCAATTTGTGTGGTCTTTATCAAGCTTGAGTGTTGCTTGCTCTCTACTTGTCTAACCGATTCTTCGCTGTCTCGCCGCGAGAGTTTTTATACTATTGCAGAGAGACAGAGCACATGCGCAGTCTCTGCAATAGCTCGGCATTCCCTGCTAGGTAGTTAACGTTACGTCACTACTCATGTAGCGAACATTAGCCGGCAGGAAGAAGAATGCTGGCAATGGACACATCTTAACAAGAAGAAGAAAATCTGGATGGTTTGCGGTGGGGTGACCCGGGGACTGTAGAAGATGCTGTAAGAAGATGGTCTGGGGAGAAATAGGTAAGTATTGATTTTTTTTTTTTAAATACCAAAACCCATTTAATTTGCTTCAACCTGTGCCAGTCAATGTACTGATGCCTCCATCCTGTGCCAGTCACTGTAATGATGCTTCCACCCTGTGCCACGCACTGTACTGATGTCTCCACTCTGTGCCAATCACTGTATGGACTCCTCCACCCTGTTCCAGTCAATGTACTGATGCCTCCATCCTGTGCCAGTCACTGTAATGATGCTTCCACCCTGTGCCACGCACTTTACTGATGTCTCCACTCTGTGCCAATCACTGTACCGACTCCTCCACCCTGTGCCAATCATTGTACTGGTTGCCATCCACTGTAGATTACAATATAAACTCCTCACTCTCATCCATAATGCTCTCCACAGTGCTGCACTGCCCTATATCTTCTCCATATCTACCACCCTACCCTGCTCTGCAACCTGCTAATGATCAGACTCCAAGGATGCCTTTACATGGGTCAACTGTCATTCTAATAGTCACTTGGAATAGTCGCTTGAGTGAGTTGTTAGCATATGAATAAATATTGTTTTAGCGTTTTACACGGAACCAATGTTCTTGATTTGTTCATTTTTGCGGGTGCTGAAGCGCGTCTCTGCAAAATTATTGGCTCGTTGTTGGAAGACTAATGATTACCTGTTTACACCAGATGATAATTAGCCAATCAGGGACTACTTTTAGGTGAGCTTAAACCAAGTGACTAGTGAACCAATTCTATCTCATCATCCTGCTGGTGGCCATGTTTACACGGAGCAATCATCGCTTACATTCGCTCTTTTGAGAATTATTTGAAAGACAGCTGTCCTGTGTAAAGACACCCTAAACTCATCAGACGGAGAACAGAAAGATTGGAAGAAACACAAACTAAGGATTTGTTTTAAGTAAGGGAATTCTTTTATAACTTTTTCAATTTTTTAAATTAAATATAAGGAAGGGGGAGTACAATAGGACAAAGAAGGCTGGGGTACAAAAGCAAAGAGAGGAGGGATATCAATCAGTGGCGTAACCATAGAGGATGCAGGGGATGTGCTTGCTCCTGGGCGCAGGAGCCTTAGGGGGCCCATAAGGCCACTCTTTTCCATTTAGGGAGACCCGTACTATAAATAAGGCATTATATTTGGGGGCCCTGGTACAGATTTTGTATTGAGGCCCAGAAGCTTTAAATTATGCCTCTGATATCAATGGTAAAAGGGGGAAAGGGTAAGAAAAGGAAGAAGGGTAAAGGGAAGGTAGGAATTAGAATGAAAGTTTCAGCTGTTTTCATTTTCATGAAGACTCGGTTTTTCTCTCAGGGGCATCAGGCTGGTTTCAGGTGTAAACTGGGCCCTAGAAGAATAATGAAACATGAGAATACCTGAGTGGATGCAGGTAACAAAGCGATCTGTTATATCATCATGATAACATTATAATGAGCAACCCTTATAAGCGAGATACCCGCGTGAAAGTACTCCCAGAGTGAGAAAATCGTGCGACTTTTGTGCATTGCGATATGCACAAAACTTCCTCGAAAATACAGCCCCATTATTCGTGAGCGGTGTATTTAGATGGGCGACTTTTCTCTCACAGCGATGCTGTAAGACGGAAAAATCCCAGCATGTTCTACTCTCATGGAGATGTGCGTCTTCCGCTCGGCACACAAACAACGGGGTGTCCGGGTGCTGTGCGATGCGACTCGTGTCCGAGAATGTACAGTGGAACACGCTCTCGCCCATGTGAATTCAGAGCTCTTCGCAATTAATTATGTGGCACATGAGTAAATGTTATCAGTCGTTATCCAAATGAAAACAGCAAACCACAAGTTCAAGTTTGTACAAGTATGTTAAACTCCTGCCCCCTCTCCGCCCCTCGCCGGCTGTTGGCAAACCGAGGGGGCGGGCGCTAGTGTGCTAATCTCCTGTCCCCTACCCTTGCTGGATGCCGGCAAGGGGCAAAGAGGGGGAGGGAAGGGGGGGGGGATTAAGCAGAGACTCTGATAAAATCCCTTCCACCTCCCTTTTTTCGACAGCTCCCATAGGCTCCCATAGAAGTCTATTGGACTAGCTGCTTTATTCCAGCTGGAAGATAGTTCCAGAACTATCTTTTTTGTCTGGCATAAAAATGGCCGTCCGGAATGCGCACCATATGCGCTATCTTTTCGGGACGGCTGTTTTTATGTACTGGAAAATCGTCCATCTGAACTGATGCCTTGGAATTCAATGCATCAGATGGTCGCTTGTATTGGCCAGTCAAGAAAACGCGTCCGATATATGTTTACGTGAGCAAGCGCTGAGATGGAGAAAAGAGAAAGGGAGAGATGGGAGCGATGACAATATCTGTATAGCTGCGAAATATGGTAAAGATATAAAAACAACAGAAACAAATGATTACCTTTAGCTAGATGGAGCTCTTATCATTTAACCACTTGTTTTTGAGGAGCGTCTTCAGAGATGGTCTTTTTCTGGGGTCCGGCTGCAGGAGTTTTTTCATGAAGTTTACGGCTCCTAGTTTAAAATGACATTTACAAAATAAATCCGTGTATATATTCTTGTTCTAGACACTACAGAGACAAGTTCTGGAGGCAATGCTTTATGTCCCATGTGTGATGGTAACAGCCCCCCGTCATACACTGAGTGTTACCTTTAGACAGGTCTGATGGAAATGCTATTTGTTTTTCTTTCAGTTGTTTCAGTATGTTGCTTCCGTTGTCCAGCTCTGTAGTATAAGGGAAGTTGCCGGTCAGCATAGCATAGATGGTGACTCCACTGAAATAGAGAGTACAAATCAAAGAGGTGACTTAGAAATTATCCATATTGTTGTATTTGTACAATTGTGCTAAATGGAAGCTTTTATTAGAATCCATCATCAGGTTTCTGCTGACGGAGGACGGCACTGGCTTCTCCCCGCCCAGATTGTCTACTCTGACAGGTCTCTCCTTGTTTGTATAGAGAAAGAGACATGTCCTTCTGGGCAATCTGGGCAGGGAGAAGCCAGCGGGGCCTGAGGACTCCTTATAAAACCAGGTAAGTCTACTTACATTGACCAGACGTCAACTTTGGCATCGTAAGGCTTGCCTGCAAGTAATTCAGGTGCCGCATAGGCTCTTGTGCCACACTGCGTTCTCAATGGCTGGGGGCATGATCCATAATAGCCGATGGTGTTGCTAAGGCCAAAATCTGTAAAATCATAAAAAATATTTCTAAGAAGTGATTCATATTTCTATATAGATTCATATCCTACACAAATCTAGTGGGAATTCTATCTAATTTATTTACACTTCTGCTCTTTCTATGCTGAGGAGTCATCACTGAAGCATTCATGGAAGGCGCTGTGCGGGGCATCAGCAGGAAAGTTACTTACCCACGAGTTTTATGTTGTTATCTTCATCCAGTAGGATGTTTTCTAATTTGATATCTCTATAAATAACAAAGGAAATGATCAATCAGTTCAGTAATAATAAATTACAAGCTAAGTAGAAGGTAATGGAAATCATCTTTAGGGCGGCTTCACATGAGCGTATGCAAAACCGCTGGCTGCAGCGCATGAACGAGGCGTGTCTGTGCAGAGTGCTGAATTTTTTGGGCATGCAAAGCCATTTCACCCACGACACACCCTATCTGTGGATTAAATGGCTAATTAGCCTAATGAGCTCCAGATGTGTTCTTTTCCTTTTATGCAGTGTTTCGCCCTTCCCCTTGCGTATTTGCGCACCTCACGTAGACTTCTATAGGACCTTTGTTGTGCAAAACGCAGGAAAATAGAAATAGTAGCAGGTTCTACTTTTTAACAAGTGTGAAAAACGCACTCCTGAGAACATGCCTAATAAAATCAATGGGTTCTATTCTCTGTTTTTTGCGTGTGCAAATATGGTCATGCGAAGAAGCCCTCACTTTATTATATGTATGGTATTTTCGAGCCGCCATGTAGTAACTGCATTGCATTATGTATCCAGCCCCGGTCCTGAATGTTACAACCCAGAGCCGCAGTCACAATTCTGCTGTTTTTTGTTGGAAACCGCCAAGAAGCTTGGTGGCGGACTCCTCCATAACAGCTTAGCTGAGCCCCTGTATAAGGCAGTGAGGCGGTTATGCCTCATACACCACATTATTGCAATAACACCACTTTCCAAAATGTCAATCACTGGAGGAAGCTTTGTAAGAACATTGACTTAGTGAAAAATGACAGGAGGTTTCAGCTCTGAAGCCTCCAGAAATGTAACGCTAGAATCATAGAATTCAGGAACAGAGCACAATAAGTAATGCAATGTATATAGAATGTGAATATATGGAATATACAGTGCATGAAGATTGTTTACCTGTGCACAATCCCCTTTTTATGTAGATGTTCTACTGCTGTTATAATTTGCCTGATGTACGGTTTGGCTTGATTTTCTTCAATCTTCTTTTTTGCAATAAGTTGGTCCAATAGGTCACCGCCCTCGCAGAGCTCCATCACTAGGTAGTATGAACTGCCGGTCTCATAGGCTTCATACAAGGGCACAATGTTTTGGTGCTTGATCATCTTTTGAAGTCTTATCTCCCTCTGCAGGTTCTTAATTGAGGTGGGAGTCTTCAGGGATTTGGCCTTGTTTATGATTTTTACGGCGACCTATATTACAGACAGGATACATGATAGCAAACGGAAATGACCCCAAACCTTGAATATTCACTATACTAAGATATAGCAGAGGTGAATTCATCATTATAGCAATTCTGTTCTTCACCTTGATCCCTCAGGTAACTGAGAGGGTTTACATGCCGTCCTATGAACCTCAGAGATACCATCTAGCAATATGATGGCACATGCTGGCACACTGGCGCATAATTAACAGCTCTTCTGCATTAAAACAATTCAGCTCTGCTATACCGGTGTGGGTATTGGTCTGTGTCGTTGGTTGTAATATAATGTAGCATCATTCATCACCTACAATATTCTCCTTATAATAAATGAAAACTCTACCTTGTGGCCGGTTGGAAAATGCAGGCCTTCAGCAACCTTTCCAAAGGAACCTTGGTTTATGGTTCTGCCAATATAGTACTCGCCCACACGCAGTTTATGGGGGTAGTATGGCAGACCGGGCTGCTCACTTCTTCTGCCGTCCTTGGCAGGCATGTTTCTGCTAAAGAAGAAAAGATTTCTTTCCATGTTAGTCCCAAAAAACATAGGGTTTTAATGAGGCAATAATCCCCGTCCTGGCTTATAGGGCATATAAATATGTCCATATAACCATATCATTCAGTGCCTAATTAACTATAGCATACGGGCTGGTGCACAAATAACAGCTATATATTGACCACTTATTACATTACATCACTAAGGTTTATCCAAAGGAAGGCAAAAAAATGAGGGAAAAGACAATTTTCCCCATTTAAGTGGAAACATTTCTTGCTGACTCTAGTCTGGCAATCGGAATAATCCCTGGATCACCGACCCTTCTGGAGTAAGTAGTGGCTATAACATCTAATATTGTATTGCTCAAAAAAGGCCCCCGGACCCTCTTGTACTCTTCGGTGATTTCACCGTCACTCAGACAGCTGTTTCATGGCTTTTGCCCCTCATTAATGTGCAGCAGGTCAAAAACCCAGAAGCAGCTGTCTGTGTATGGTATTCTGGCTTAGTTTACAATTCCCAGTCATTATTATAAGGCTTGTCTAAAAAGTCTACATTGGCTTGCAGGAATGTTGCCTTCCAATAGGGGGCAATGCAGAGGTATTGTTCGATCTTCTATATTTGCATATTTCCCAGAGGAGCATGCATGGCCTTATATGTCTCTTCACTATATGATACCCTTCCTGACCCATGTATTATGGACAAAGACAGAGCTGAAATCTGGTCCCCGGCTAATGTTGATGTGGCAGCAAATGACAACATTACTTGCCCACTCAGGAACTGGTATTAATTACAAGTTAGAAAAAATGGGAATTTTCCAAGCAAGCAGTGCAGATTGTATATAAGATGATGGTGGTCTTACCTCAGTAGGCAGAACAGTCAGGTCTCTTCCAAACTGGAGGAGGACAATCCGTCCCCTCGCCCCCTAAGGGGGAGCGGAGGTAAAGAAAGCTCTGGAAAGAGAAGAGAGAAAGTGGATCACTTACTGAACACAGACCCCCGGACACATCCAGTAGCCCCCAGTATCAGCCCCAGTAGCCCCAGTGCTCCTTATCCCCTTCACGCCCCAGGATGTACATTTATGTCCTACGTGTGTGTTGGGTCAATATGACGCATGATTGGAAGCTGAGGCCGCTCCATAACATTGATTTGGTGCGTATGTGTGCCCCAAACTTGCAGGTTACCTGAGTATGTCTGGCGCATTTATGCAAACCCATTGATTTCAGTGCGCTCTTGCACTGCGTAGAAAATAGGACATGTCACATATTTGTTTGTGCGACCAACATGTGTGTGCAAAATACACACATGTGAACAAACCCATTAAAATCAATGCGTTCTATTCACTGTGTGTCATGTGTGCTGGTGTTCACGCATTATACATAATGCAAATATGACCGTGTGAACCCGGCCTAAGCGTCAAGTTGAACTTTGCTACATCTGTACATATCCGGTCACTGAGCTACCTAATAATATGAGGTGAATTATATACAGCGATCTGCTATCATATAACAACCGCTGACAGAGGAATTGAATAACATCAACTATCTCATTACACGGACACCATGGTGTTACCTTATAGAAGGGGGTACAATTATAACATTGGCTTGTGCATTCCCAACCCCTAAATAATGCATTTACCAGCCCCCCCCAATATTTTGGACTATGATACAAATGACCTGATAGGTCGGTATTGGCAATTACTCCACCTTTTGCTTGAGGTCCTTAATAATAAAACTTCTTACCTGATGAGCTTTCAAAACGTTTTCAACAGCTGAGCTTTACTCACAATAAAAGTTTTCTGAAAAGAACTCTGAACTCCGAAAAGTACGAGCACAGTGTCACCAGGATGCGACTGCGTCCCACCAACAACACTGTGTGGCCAGCCAAGCAGCTGCTAGAATGTTAACCGCTGTCTGGATTGTGACATCATCATGGTAGTGATGTGATACAGATCGGGGCATACTGCGTATACAGCACTGATACATGTACTGCTTAGGCTGCCTTTACCATCATGGCATTCATTTATAGTCACCCAAAGACACCATTGTTGTATAATGGCGGCCCTTCAGGTTTCTGCAATATTTCCATAGTTTGGTGACATAATATACCTGTGTGCAGCGCTATTTATTGCAGACAAATATTAAAACCCGCTGACAGAACCCCCCCGATACCCGGAAATTGTGTTGTTTTATTTTTGTACAATATCTGAGTGCGGCTCTAAAACCCCATTCACATGTATTATACTGGAGTCTGTTCCAGCGTATTGGTGCAGAAGCCATGAGACGTCCACCATGGCTGTCATGTAACTTAACCCCTTAGGCACAGACCCATTTTATGTCCCAAGGACGAACCAATTTTTCAGTTTTTCTTCATTGAGACATTCCTAGAGCCATTACTTTAAAATTTTTCAAACGGCTCGTTTTTTGTGGGACTATCCCACCCCCCTGTAGTAAGTGGCTGGGGAGATTAGGTGACACCCGAGTATCTAAACTGGGGCCGGCCGCGGCTCGTCACAGATGCACGCTGAGAGACATTAGGGAAAGTGCCGTCCTGCTGTAGCTGCTATAGGGAGAGTGTTAGGCTGTTATCTTCGTCTTCAAAAACCCCAACGTTCCTTCTTATGGCCACATCTGACCATGTGCAGTACTGTTGAGGCTGCTTTTAGCAGTTTTGCAAATTTTTTTTTTGTATATTGGGCATGCAGACCATAGCGTCCTCAGTCTGCAGTCATTTTACTGAGTATAGGGGCAGTACTGGTGAGGCAGGGACAGTGGTACAGGGAAAGAGATATAGTGGCTATATAGGCAGTGGGCTTTTTCAAAAAAATTGGAAAAAAAAATCTTTGGGCTGCCTGTGACCGTGTTCAGTTTACTGCGTGTCTGCTGGGGGTAGTAGTCGCTCATTAATACCCAGCTAGGTGTTACTGCAGCCTTGCGCATAATTTTTTCTGGCTGCACTGTGCTTTCAATAACCACAGTCATCCTCCAACAGGGAAATCCATATACAGGCTATATAGGCGGTGGGCTTTTTCCCAAAAATTGGAAAAAAATACTATATTTGGGCTGCCTGTGACCGTCTTCAGTTTACTGCGTGTGTGCTGGGGGTAGTAGTCGCTCATTAATACCCAGCTAAGCCTGTGACCGTCTGCAGTTTACTGCGTGTCTGCTGGGGGTAGTAGTCGCTCATTAATACCCAGCTAAGCGTTACAGCAGGCTTGCGCATAATTGTTTCCTGGCTCTGCTGTGTCCGTTACATGATCGCCGTCATCCCGCCAGAGGGAAAGAGTATACATATATACGCTGCATACGGTGTCTGCCTGGTTTTTCACCTCACCATTTTAAAAAATTGAAGCAAAGTACTTAAAGGGGTTGTCCCGCGCCGAAACGGGTTTTTTTTTTTTCAACCCCCCCCCCCCCCCCCCCGTTCGGCGCGAGACAACCCCGATGCAGGGACCTAAAGAAAAATCCGCACAGCGCTTACCTGAATCCCCGCGCTCCGGTGACTTCTTACTTACCGGCTGAAGATGGCCGCCGGCATCTTCTCCCTCGGTGGACCGCAGGGCTTCTGTGCGGTCCATTGCCGATTCCAGCCTCCTGATTGGCTGGAATCGGCACGTGACGGGGCGGAGCTACACGGAGCTACACGGAGCCCCATTGAGAAGATAAGAAGACCCGGACTGCGCAAGCGCGTCTAATTTGGCCATTAGACGGCGAAAATTAGACAGCAACCATGGAGACGAGGACGCCAGCAACGGAACAGGTAAGTGAATAACTTTTGATAACTTCTGTATGGCTCATAATTAATGCACAATGTACATTACAAAGTGCATTAATATGGCCATACAGAAGTGTATAGACCCACTTGCTGCCGCGGGACAACCCCTTTAAGGCCTACCACTGGCCTTTGGCCACTTGACTGGTTCTGCCCTGTGAATTCCAGTAGCTCAGTCATACGCACCTAGGTCTGACTACAGGCTTGCGCATAATTGTTTCCTGGCTCTGCTGTGTCCGTTACATGATCCCCCTATACTGTGCTCCCCCTATACTGCTGCTAGTGATATGTTACTGGGGCCTGTCTTGACTGCTACTACTACTGAAATGGAACTAATACTGTGCTCCCCCTATACTGCTGCTAGTGATATGTTACTGGGGCCTGTCTAGACTGCTACTACTACTGAAATGGAACTAATACTGTGCTCCCCCTATACTGCTGCTAGTAATATGTTACTGGGGCCTGTCTAGACTGCTACTATTACTGAAATGGAACTAATACTGTGCTCCCCCTATACTGCTGCTAGTGATATGTTACTGGGGCCTGTCTTGACTGCTACTACTACTGAGGGTTTTTCAGAAGTAAAAATTGTTGGGAGGGGGGGGCCCACTCGTGCTGCTATTGTGGCTTAATAGTGGGACCTGGGAACTTGAGATGCAGCCCAACATGTAGCCCCTCGCCTGCCCTATCCGTTTCTGTGTCGTTCCCATCACTTTCTTGAATTTCCCAGATTTTCACAAATGAAAACCTTAGCGGAGCATAGGTCCCATACAAAAAGGCTCGGGTCGCCCATTGACTTCAATGGGGTTCGTTACTTGAAACAAACCCTCGAGCATCGCAGGAAGTTCGACTCGAGTAACGAGCACCCAAGCATTTTGGTGCTCGCTCATCTCTATTCACAGCATTCAGCGTGCAGAATAAATGATGTGATGACCTTATTCTTTGCGTCAATGTGATTCTAGTGATACAAAGTTTATACAGTTTTCTTCTCATTTGCTATTTTTGTAAACTGAAAACACTTTTCTTTTTGAAAGATTTGTTTTTGTATCCGAGGAGCTCTATGAGGGCTTGTTTCTTTGCGGGATGAGCTCTAGTCCTCATTTGTTCTGTTTTTAGGAACATTTTTTGTTTTATGGTGTTCCCCATGCAGTATAAACAATATGTAAATTAATTCTGCGGGTCGGTACGATTCCAGCAATACCGAACTTCTATAGTTCTTAAAAATATTTTGCTACTTTCTCACCCTTTTTTAAAAAAGAATATGTTTTTTTGTATCATCGCATTCATAGACCCCTAACATTTATTTTTCTTTGGTCAGCTGTGCAGTTTGAGGTGTTTTATTTTTTCGAGACAAATTCAAATTTTCATCCATACCATTTGGTGACCCATGTGAATTTTTGATTGCTTTCTAGTTCATTTACTGTGAGGTGAGATTTACAAAATTAGCTATTTTTGCCATGTTTTTTGTGTGGGTAAAATAATGTACTAACGTTTCTTTGTGGGTTTTTACAAACGCGGCAACACAAGATTCATAATTATATATATGTACATAATGAAGGGGAAAAGGTGAGGTTTTAACACTTTTATTTTCATTGTTTCTTTAATATTTTTTTACATTTTTTTTTACTTTTTAATTTTTGTTCCACAATCAGACATCAATATCTCTACCTTTGATGTTGCTTATAATACACTGCTATACTTTAGTATAGCAGTGTAATAAATTATATTGCGTACAACGCTCAGCCATAGGCCGAGCCTCATAGGTCACCATACATGGCAGACCTGGAGGCCATCTTCAAGCCGTCGGATGCTATGACAACCAAATGCAACCCAGTGATCGCATCTTGGGGGTCCACTGGGAAAAAGAGAGAACCCCTCCCTCGCTCAGCCTTTAACATGCCGCAGTCGCATTGACCACAGCTTGTAAAGGGTTA
Source organism: Eleutherodactylus coqui (assembly GCF_035609145.1). Taxonomy (NCBI): domain Eukaryota; kingdom Metazoa; phylum Chordata; class Amphibia; order Anura; family Eleutherodactylidae; genus Eleutherodactylus; species Eleutherodactylus coqui. The sequence goes on from NC_089839.1 coordinate 204,493,128, forward strand.
GTCAGTGGCGATCAGAGGTTTCTCTGGTCTCCGCTGTCTGAGCAAGTGCCAGACTGTCAAGTGACAATCGAGCATCTGCTCTCCCTGGCATGGCATACTCGCTATAAAAGGCACAGGATGGTCATTAAGAGTTCAAGTGGGTTTTCTGTGGTGTCATCATTGTTTAACAGGCAGAGCTCTGTACATCTGGTGCTGGCTGTGCCAGGTACTGCAGCTCTCTGCGGCCTGCTGCCATTCAGGTGAATAGGACAAAGATGTGCTACAATGCACCAGGCACTCTGCCTGGTAAACAATGAAGGGGACGAGTGCCATGGCCCCTTGAGTCAGCTGATCGATGCCAGGAGTCGGAAGTCCGCCAATCTGATATTGTTAGCTAATCCTAAGTATAAGCCACAAATATTAAAGTTCCTGAAAACCCTTTAATCTTCAGTGCAAAACATAAAAGATAAATGTTAAAATACATTATAGAGGTTTTCTGAGATTCCTTGCTTTGCATATAAGTACTTATACAAGTTTAAAAATAAATAAGTCAGCAATATAATTTCATTATTGATTTGTCTTTCGTTCCTCTTAGGGTGAATGCAGACGGCCGGGTCGGATCCCACTGCGAGAATTCTTGCGGCGGGATGTGACCCGTGCCCCTCCAGTGACCCGTGGCTCACCTCCTCCTGGCCTATCACCAGTGACGTTTTTGTGGGGGCCTCTGTGAGGTTCGCACCGAAATAGGACATGCCGCGATTTGTTTACTGCGCGAGTTCTCACGCGGTCAAATCGCAGCTGTCTGTATAGGATTGCGTGCACACATGCAATACTATGACAGTGTGTACGGGTGGAAATTCAGCGGGAAATCTTGCGTGGAATTTCCGCCTGTCTGCATTCACCCTTAGTTAAAATACTGTGGTTACATGTAAAGAATATTTCCAAGGTCCAGTAGCTTCTGCATGTGCTGAAGTGTAAAGGTGCATTTAGACGTGAAGGCGACTGCTCAAAAGATGGCTTTTGAGTGATCATTTTGCATAATCTACCAATTGGTACTAATGCCTATTAGTATAATTTAGTAACATGTGAGCCGCCAGGAAACAAATTTATTCAGAGCACCGCCCGCTGTTCTCTGAATAAATTCTTTTTGTTCTGACAGCAGGGCTGATGGCTGAGAACAGCTGAGACAATGCAATCAGCTGTAATCAGCGCTCATGGGCAGAGCACAGCATGCGGTCTGTCTTATCAGCTGTTCTGCTGAACTACGGATTTTAAGCCAAACTGAAATCGATCGTTCGTCAGAAAACTGAAAGATGGGCACATTTACACGCAACGATTATCGCCCAAAAGATGGGTTTTGAGGGAATTTTGAGCGATAATCATGTCTTAATGGGCCTTAAAACCCTGGACTACGCAGCCACTTCAAAAAAAAAAAAGGTTGGCACTGAATAGAAAAACACTTAACTCCAATTAATACCATAATCTTTATAAGTGGCAAAGACACAAAGATTTTAGGAAAACAAATCAAGAACAAAAAAATCTTTTTTACGTTGTTTATTAGTGGAAAGAATTAAATTAGAATAAAAAAAAGTACAGAATTGGACTCTGCATCTGTAATTACTAGGGATGAGCGAGTATCAAAATGCTCGGGTGCTCGTTACGCGAGTCAAGCTTTTCGTAATATTAGAGAGCTCTATTCGAGTAACGAACCCCATTGAAGTCAATGAGAGGCTCGAGCACTTTTGTATGGGACCTGGTGCCGAGCTTTTTTTTTTCTCTCTTTCTCTTTCTCTCTCTCTCTCTCTCCCAGCCAGCCACATACTGCTGTGGACGTGCGTACAGTGGCACATCACAGCAGGAAGTGGTAATGCCGGGAGTAGTCAAAACGGGGAGGGGTTGAACACAGCGTGGTACTCGCTCGAGTAACGAGCACCATCGAGTATACTAATCGAACGAGCATCAAGCTCGGACAAGCATGTTCGCTCGTCATTTTCAGGCTATTTGTTCCACATAGTGAATACCATAGAAGCAAAAAACAAAAAAACAGGAAAATAATACTAGAATTGCTGTTTTTCAGTCACTTTGCTTCCTAAATATGGAAAAATGAGTGACCAAAAAGTTGTATGTACCCCAAATTGGTATCAGTGGAAACAGCAACTCATCCCTCTCTCAAACAAAATCTCTCACTCAGCGCCACTGATAACAGAATAATGAGTCTTCAGAATATGTTGACAAATTGGTTTCTTTTTGTTAAATTTCACCCACTGATTTGGGGGTCAGTGCTATGTTCTTTGGCTTCCCTGAAATACTGAAGTAGAAGCCCCACTAGAGTGCCTCTTTTAACACAGCACCGGGCACAACATCTCACCTGGGCTTGTGAGTTTGCTAACTGAACTCTAGAAAACTGGCAATGCGTCGTGGCCCGATTAGTCATAGAATCATAGAATGGTAGAGGTGGAAGGGACCTCCAGGGTCATTTGATCCAACCCCCTGCTCGATGCAGGATCACTCAATCATCCCATACAGATGTCTGACCAGTTTCTGTTTGAACACTTCCATTGAAGGAGAACTCACCACCTCCCGTGGTAACCTGTTCCACGCATTGATCACCCTCACTGTCAGAAAGTTTTTTCTAATATTTAATTTGTGTCGCCTCCCTTTCAGCTTCATCCCATTGCTTCTAGTCTTTCCTTGTGCAGATGAGAATAGGGCTGATCCCTCTGCACCGTGACAGCCCTTCAGACATTTGTAGACAGCTATTAAGTCTCCTCTTAGCATTCTTTTTTGTAAGCTAAACATTACCAGATCCTACTACCATTCCTCACAGGACCATCCTGGTAGCTCTTTTCTGAACTTGCTCCTGTATGTCTGTGTTTTTTTTTAATTCTGGGTGCCCACAACTGGACACAGTATTTCAGACAAATTCTTGCTAAGGAAGAGTAGAGGGGGATAATAACCTCATATGATGTAGACTCTGTGCTTCTCTTAATACATCCCAGAATTGTGTTTGGGTTTTTTGCTGCTGCATTACGCTATTGACTCATGTTTAGTCTATGGTCTATTAGTATATCCAAGTCTTTTTCATATGTGCTGCTTAGTCCAATTCCTCCTGCAGCATTCGAGGGGCGGGCCCACAGCGGAGGAGATAGCAGGGTAGAGTTAGCCTTGTCACGGGGCTCTACCATCTCCTCCCTTGGGGGTAGCATGGGACCCGTCCAAGTTACTGCTGGGGGAACTCTCATGGAGGTAACCCAAAATGTAGATAATCTTAGGAGTCCTGTCATTCATGGCACCACTGTTCCTTCCTCTGCGGTGACTCCAGATGATGAAATAAGTGATCCACATACAAGGAAACGTTTAAGGAGCAGAGTCGGGAACGGTCAGCAGTGCTCGTTTTCTTGAGAAATTATTCACAGTCCAAAAACGGTAGATACACACGCCCGCAGAGAATGGTGTATAACACAAGAGAGGAAATCACAGGATCACAGAAGAATCCACAGTCCAAAATTATCTGTGGGATTCTGTTCCTAGTCACTCTTCTTCACTCTCTAGCTCTCTACCTGTCAGCACTCACAAGTGGAAGCAAAATTCACTCAGTGCTGCTTGGTGGTTCCACTCTCTCTCTTCACTCATAGTGTATTAGGGGTAACACTGGCATCTCCCGGGTAAAGTAGGCCCAGAGAAGGCTGGTGGATATCTTCCATCCCGGCTCACACAGAACAGATGGTGTCTGTGTGGCTCACGTGCAGAACTCCACACGCTCCTCTCTCTTGCAAGAGTAGAAGAGACTCCTTGCAAAACACCTTGCAAACACATATACATAGCACGATCACATGACAAACAACAAGATACATTTTCCAGGCATCTCATATACCAGACAGTTAACCCACTCAGTGCTGCAGCTATGCATTACATATCACATTCATGCAACATATAAGATACTGACAACACATAGGCAGAAGACAAATGCATGCATGCATTATGGAGGGGCCCTCTTAACCCCCATTCTGTAGGTGCTTTTATTCATTTTTTGCCCAGATGTAGGAATTCGCATTCTTACTCATTAAATAGCATTCTATTAGTAGTTTCCCACTGTTTAAGCTTTTCTAGGTCTTTTTGAATCCTCTCTCTCTCTTCAATGCCTTCTAGCTTTGTGTAATCTGCAAATTTGATGTTTCCAATCTATTCCCTCTAGCAGATAATTTATAAAAATGTTGAAAAACACTGGGCCTAGGACAGAGCCTTGTGGTACCCCACTTGACACATTCATCTAATTGGATGTGCAGCTATTTATGACCACTCTCGGCGTTTGATCACTCAACCAGTGGTGAATCCACCTAACATTTGCCTTGTCAATCATATATTTGGTCATTTTATCAATAAGGATGATATGATATACTTTGTCAGATGCTTCACTAAAGTCAAGATATACTATATCCACCACATTTCCCTGATCAACCCAGTTGGTGATTCTGTCATAGAAGGAAATTAGATTTGTCTGGCATGACTTGTTTGTTACCAACCCATGCTGGCTCTGGTTAATTACTCCATTCTCATCCACGGACTTGCACATATGCTGTTTAATAATCTGCTGAAACATCTTACCCAGTATAGAAGTCAGGCTCATAGGCCTGTAGTTTCCTGGATCCACCTTCTTCCCTTATTTGAAGACTTACTTCATTTGAAGGAGATGTTGTGGTGTTCCTAAAAAGAGCTCAGCATGACGTTTTTTTCATTATCATCCCCTTGTTATCCAAAATTGAAGAATAGCATAATCACTGCCTCTTAAAGTCCCAGCCACTCGTACTTCCTCAACCATTTCCTCCCTACCAGTTGCTTCAGGCTGATGGTCTGGTTCGCGTGTGGCACAGACCCCTTAAAGCAATGGACCCCAGTTGTCAAGAAGTGGTTGCACATGTATTCCTAGGCTATGGTGGCAGAATATGTCTTCCTCAATTAAGATGTGGTTTAGAATGGTTAGAGAGATAATGGAGATGGAGGATTTGACAGCTTCAATAAAAGGTACACAGGATTAATTTTAGAAAGCATGGTTTTATTGGATAAAATTTCAGGATTCTTTGGAATTCTGTCACATATACAGCTCATAAGAGCACTAGAGAGTGGAATTAGGCCCTTATTATAGTTCAGAAAGTGATGCCGCGGTCTTGCCAAATAATACAAATGCAAGACTATGCATGATGATGTACTCTTCCTCTTTTCTTTTCCTTTCCTTTTTAGATTTTGTTCTTTCTTCTTTTTTATGGTTTGTTTTTCCATCTTAAACTGTTCTAATGTTACGCCACAGTCAGCGCTGCAAAATTAGGAGGTTTCACTATCAAGACAATAGAGGAATAGAGAGGTTACATGGGGTGGCTGGGGGGGGGAGGGGGGGTTGGAGATTGACCTTTAATGAGGATCTTCTCTCTGCACAGGGGTTGCAAAATTCGGGACCAAGCATAATTGCAGTTCACACTTGCAATACTATGGGTAGTACCTGAATGGGCCACCTCCAGAGGTTTATTGTATGTGCTTCAAGGTTTAGCACTATGTCCTAATCCAGTTGGGGAATTTTGTACCACTGTCTGGCTTACAGGTTGTCAATTTCTTTGCATTACTTAACAGTGATTTAACTTGTTATTTTGGAAAAATTGAAAACTTAATAATACAGAATTTATAAAAATCTTGGCTTCTGTATGCTGCGTATTCTGGCTCTGTATCTTGTGGTTATGTCTGTCATGTAGCATGTGTATGTCTCCTGTTTTATGGCGTGGTTCCTAGGATCAGCTAGGGCCCAGATCCGAAGACCGCCGGGCTGCTATTGAATGATAGCTGAGAGCTGCCCCTGATTGGTCCCTGCGCTGAGCCAATCAGAGGCAGCACTCACTCACCCATTCATGAATTCATGAATGGGTGAGTGAGAGCTGCCTCTGATTGGTGAGGGCTGTGACCAATCAGAGGCAGCCCATTCAGCAGGCGGGGATTTTAAATCCCCAGCTGCTGAATACTACACAGAGCAGTTCAGGAGAGCTGCCGGCCGGCCGCGGCTGAACTTCGGCTGCAGGGACAAGGTGAGTATATATATATATTTTTTTTTTTACACATTTTAGGATGATTTTCAGGGAAGGGCTTATATTTTTAAGCCCTTCCCGAAAATTCATCCCGCGCTCGCCGGCAGCCCATTGCTTTCAATGGAGCCGGCTGTATTGCCGTCTCCATTGAATTCAATGGGCGAATATCGTTCTTCTCTGCCACAGCTGTTACAGCTGTGGCAGAGGAGAATGATCTTTGTAGTATATGTTCTCAATGGGGTCGGCATGAAAAAACGCCCGTCTGACCGAGGCCAAAGACTGTATACAGGACAAAGTACAAAACAGTACTTTGGCAGAAAAAAATCAGAGATGGGGACGCAGCACTAAACCAGCACTGCATTCTCTTTATTCTCAAGAACGGTATGTAAAAAGAACTCATCGCCCACGTTAACCTAAATAGTCGCCGTATCCTAAAACAGCCTAGTCATTAAAAGGTTAAAAATGTCATTTAACATGAAAAAGAAATTCAAATTTCTTAAAGTAGAAGCACTCCATCCTCACCTCTTGGGCGTTGTCTTTGATAAACTAACATGATAGGCTCGGAGTCAAGTAAAATTTGACACCATCTTCATCTTCCATTTTAGTCTGAGGTTTGTGCTCTATCTCTATAGAGGAGTCTGAGGAGATCAACATCTTCTTCCACTTCTTCCTCCTTTCTCAGAATCTTCTCTAGTTCCTTCATTTTTCTACAGAGAGCGTCAGGTAAGGAATAGGAGGAGGGCAAAGCTGAAAAATAAAGACAGTACATAAATACCTGGAATTACAAAGACACCAATTTAAAAACAAAGCAGTCCTAGAACTATTCGGCAGCGCCCCATCACCGAGATCAAGGCAACTGTTCCAGATTAATAACTGTGTGGTATGTCTGAAAACGGGTAATTAAAGAGGGCTTGTTGGAATGGGCAAATGGGGTAATAAAACCAGGTATCCCACCTCTTCCCATGCCTGCTGCAACCCCGACACTATTTTGGGGGGTATCTCTAGACCTCAGTGGCATGGACGGGATGTGAAAAGTAGCGCTCTATGAGGCTTTGTAAGCTTTCTGAGGTGCGGCGGTCTCACACAGAAGGCGCACAACAAGCTGCTCCTGGAACTGCAGGAAGGCGACCGTTCCCGGGGCTTCTTTTAAATTACTGTACGTATTACAGGTAGCGATCTGAATAATGCCGGGCTCGCACAGCCGTATGTGAAATCCGCTTGTGGAGGCCCGCAGCGGATCCTGGCTGTGAGCCCGGCTGTGGAGCTGCGTACGGCCACGTAATAAACTGCACATAACTGCATACTCACAGTACACAGTACTCATGCACAGTACACCTTTTTTTGTTTATATTTCCCAGGCCCCCACTTAGCGATAACGCAGGTACCTGCTGCCCTTGGACAATGTAATTGCGAATGGGCTGCAGGTATATCCACGACCATAGAGCACAATGGGTTCTATGCTGCAAATATCCGTTCTGTTTTACATAGTACCAACCGCCTAATGTGAGCAGAATCGTGTAATCCAATGCATTTGATTCATCTGCGTATTGCCGCGGATCAAAGACATACAGAATCCGCAATTTCTATCTAGTCGTGTGAGACTGGTCTAAGGTAGATCGCTAAGTTTTTATCATGTGACCGGGGACCGCTCAACGAGGCCACCGGTCACTGCTCCAGGCTCTGGTCTGTCTTTGATAGTCGGAAGCACGGGAATTTTAAATTTCCTAAGCCTCGCTGGCTCCTGCGCATGTTTCAGTCATTCTGCTGGCAGGCGCATGCGCAGAAGTCGGGAAATCTCTTGAAATTTGGCACCTGTCAGTTATATTTCATGTCACAGCAAAGTAAATACAGCATATCATATGCTGCATATCATAAAATCCGACCTGAAGCCCATCCTGCGAACAGGCTTCGGATCGAATTGCTTCCATTGACTTCAAGGATCTCTCTCATGATCTGTTTATGCCCAGGACTGCGACGGTAACAGGAGGGCATCCTCTACATCTAAAAGAAAACAGGTTTCATCACCAACACATAGGGGAGTTCTTTACTGTAAGAGCAGTGAGACTGTCGAACTCTCAGCCTGAGTATGTGATAATGGCAAAATCCATAGAGGAGTTTAAGGGGGGACATCTTTTTAGAGCACTACAATATTACTGGATATTGACATTTGGTGAACAGTGGGGTTTTTTATCTCAAATCTTGATTCAGGGATTACACTGACTGCCATTATGTAGTTGGGAAGGCATGTTTTTCTTCAAATGAGCCAAATTGGCTCGTTTTTTTAATTTTTTTTGCAATCCTCTGGACTAACAAGGGGTAAAGGGGGTGGAAATAGGCTGAACTAGATGGACATTTTCTTCATTCAGCCTAACATACTATATTACTTTGTTACTATGTAACTCTCTACCGGTCAACACTCACACTTCTGGTAGCACCGGCACATCCTGGGTAGAGTAGGCCCAGGCCAAGCAGAAGGGAATAGGTCAGCTTCCTCCATTCTCTCCACACATGGACTGATCTGTGTCTGTGTAGCTCTCGCACAGACTTGCAGACTTGTCATCTCTTCCAAACAGAATAGAAGAAGACCCATTCTCTAACTCTTCTACTTTTGCAAGAACTCCTGCTAACTCTCAGACTTTTGATAGACTGACTTGCATACACTTTGCAAACACCTAGCACAATCACATGACACATAAAGTGATACATTTTCCAGACATAACCCAGATGTTAACCCATTCAGTGCTGCAGAGGTGCAATACACATCAAATGCATACCACATAGAAGACACTGATAATACTATTGCATGAGACAAACATCTAACATTATGGAGAGGCCCCGCTAACTCTGGGCCACTACACTGGCATCTGTCAGAATCTGTAATATTATTTGTTTGTAATCTACATTATTATGTGCTTGTATGAAGTACACAACATGCTACTTAAAACATCAGCAGTAGCAGCCGATTCAGAGACCTCCAACACTGGAGTGCTCCTGCCTGTTAGTACTGCAGTTGCATGGGAAAATATCCTGTACTGAGACTAGGGTCTATATATATCCTCTTCTGGTCTTCTCTCAGATTGCTTTTTCTTAAACATTTGCCACCATAGCCACGCCCCCTCTACCACATCAGCACCACGTCTGCTCCTATGGCAAGACCCATAAGCCCCATAGATCAGCAGCGCTGGAGGAGGAAGAGAAGATGCCACACAGCCCTCACCTATAATCCGGCCTGAGATAACTGCCCCTACAGCGACCCGGGAGACAATTCTCAAGAAGGGAGAACAGCGCCTGCTGCCTCTAATTCCATAAGTATACTTGTATTCTTCATGTTAGGAACTCCTGAGAGCTCCCAGCACCTCTCTGGATACCTGCCTCCCAACAGGACAGAAAAAACACTAGGGAGGTTGGGAAAGGAAGGGGAGCTTTAAAGCTCTCTGTGTGTTCCTCTCCTAGCAGAAGGCGGCGATCTCAGGTGTGCTGTCTCTTTTTAAAATAAACCCTCAAAGTTGATGGCTACCTAAGTAGCCATCAACTTTGAGGGTTATATTACTTAAAAGATGACACATCCACCAACTATTACTTTAATTGATAACTTCCTTCAGAGAATCAACTTCCTTCAGAGAATCTACCCTCCATCACTATCTGAGGTACAACTCAACAGGCTTATTGCTCCTATTCTCCCATCAGAAGTAGCTGATATAATTATATCTTAAACCCAATAAATCTCCGGACCCTGATGGCTTCACCAATCAATGCAAACTTTTTTTCATCCATATTATCCCCACATTTAATTTATACTTTTAATAGAACAGTTTCCTGTGGACGTCTCCCAGAAGAAATGCTACAAGCCATTATTGTCACGATTGCCAAACCAGGAAAAGCTTTAGATTAGAGATGAGAGAGCATACTCACTAAAGGCAATTGCTCGATCGAGCATTGCCCTTAGCGCGTACCTGCCCGCTCGGGAGCAAAGATTCGGCTGCCGGCGGCGGCGGGCGGGGGAGAGGGGGGAGGAACGGAGGGGAGATCTCTCTCTCCCCCCCCCCCGCTCCATCCTGCTCATGGCGGCAACTCATCTGTCACCCGCGTCGGCAGCCGAACCTTTTCTTCCGAGCGGGGAGATACTCGCTAAGGACAATGCTCGATCGAGCAATTGTCCTTAGCGAGTATGCTTTCTCATCTCTACTTCAGATACATCTGCCAATTTCAGGCCAATTTCTTTACTAAATTTGACACCAAGATATATTCAAAACTCCGAGCTCAGAAACCTCTTTCAGTTCTTCCTAAAATAATTCATAATGACCAAGTAGACTTTAAGAAAGGGAGAAAGACCCTGGATGGTACCAGGAGGGTGATCAATCTAATTGTAAGGGCTGAACTCAGTGGAATGTCTTCTCTGCTCCTTGCTTTGGATATAGAGAAGGCGCTTGACAGACTATATTGGACTACATTTTGCTTTTGTAACACTACATAAATTCAGCATGCAAGGCAATATCTTCAGAGCAATACAAGCTCTATACAGTTATTTTTTCGCCAGGGATCTAGCGGATTAGTCAATCTTCAAAACCTTTTCAAATTACTAATGGGAACTTGTCAAGGGTGCCCTTTCTCTCCGTTATTATTTACCTTAGTAATGGAGCCTCTTGCTGAACTAATAAGAACAGAAGAGGGCGTGAGGGGCATCCCGGAAGGTTTAAGACATCATAAAATTGGCCATTTTGCACATGATGTGCTTTTAGCATAATCAAACCATCGTTAACAGCTGTGTATGATGTCCTACTCGAATTTAAGGCTCATTTACATGCAAAGATAATCTTTCAAATGATTAAAAGATTGAAAGTTTTAGCGATCATTTTGCATGAAGTGGTAATGAACACTAATGTCCATTAACACTTTATTATCTTCATTTGCATGTAAAAGGGCCTGCGAGAGCTGTTATTAGAGCCCAGCCCACTGGGCTCTGCACACAGCTGCATTGTTCTCATTGGGCTGTCAGCAGAATACAGTGTAATCTCCTGCCTCCGGGGGAAAACACAGCATGCAGTCTGTTAAGAGATACTTTATCTATCTTGGCTGAATGGTGGATTTTAATCTCACTTTAAAATCATTGTTCAGATGAAAAGTGCCCGATGCTTAATTATCGCTCATTTATGGTTATTTGAATAAACCACAAATACTAAGAATTAATGTAGTCAACTCTTTGAGAGACTTTTTTGCTCTTCGAAATAATATTTATAAAAATAATTTCTAATATGGAATCCTTGGTTTCAATTATTTCCCTGATATATTTGCCTTTGTTTTTTATTTGAGTTATTGCTTAAACTTTGTTTCTAATTTTTTCTTCTCCTCTGTTCTCTCTTAAAGTATCTTTTTTAAGTGTTTTGTTTTACATATAAAATTGTATGGTTCACTGTTATATTGTTCCAGCCACTATCTGTGAATCTAAAATGGTTTTGTAACCTTTCTACATCTCATAGATTTTGAATGTAAGGCTTGAAAATGTTCAATAAAAATTGATTGGAAAAAATGAAACATCTCCCGAATCTATCCTTTCCTCTCTGCAGAAGCTACAGAACCTCTTACTTTTGCCCTTATCCACTCTTGGTCTGATTACTGCAAGATCGGTCTTCCATTCCAAAACCCAGATGGAGCCAAAATAAAAGTCCTGTTGTAAATCGGCTGTGCTTCTGACCTCTTCTAGTTGGACCCAAGAATTGGCTAATTTACAGCGGCCATAGTTAACAGTTCTGGATCTAGGATTGTCTCCAATCTTTGTGGTTTTCAAAGAATAATGCGCTCCCCTTGACCTCTCCTCTCGAATTCAATAATGTGCCTGTCCTATGGCAGCTTGGAAGTGAAAATCTACAAGAATCAATTCAGATGTAAAAGGGGTTTTCCAGGGAAATTCTATTGGTGATCTATTTTCAGTTGATCGACTAGATTCCGCTGCTTGGGACTCTGGATGATCATTGGATGTCCCCTGTCAGCACCACAACACACAGGGGTATGGAACGTAAGCTATTGCTCTGACCCCTGTATAGTGGTGAGGGCTTGTAACTGGAAGTACAGTTCCCATTAATTTTAATTAGAGCAGTGCCTGCAATTACAAGTACAAGTCATCAGAGCAGCAACTTCCACTTCATACCCCTGTGTTTTGATGCTCTGACAGTCGGCACCTAATCAGCTGAGATCCCGAGCGGGGGACGCTAGCTGATCAACTATTGATGAACCATCCTGAAGACAGGTCATCAATAGAATATTCCTAGAAAACCCCTTTAAATTTTACTCCAAAAAATAATGGTTATGTTTGGAAACAATCAATACAATATATTGATGGATATCTCCTCTTCAAGTTGTATAGCAATCACTGCAGATCTAGTTTAACATTAAAGGACTTGTTCTACAAAGTTAAATCCCCTATCAACAGAATAGGTGCGAAAAATCTGGTTGGTGAGGGTCTGACCCCTGGAATTCCCCATCAAGCACGAATTTGTAAGTGTCCCCGAATGAATGGATGGTGGTCACACGTATACACTACCACTCTATTAATTTCTATGGGACTGCCGGAGATACGCTATTTCCCCTAAAATAAGACAGGCTCTTATATTACATGTATAGCTGCCTGAACACTAAATTGACTTTTTTATTAACTATAACAGGGGATTATTTTTGCAGTAGGACTTATATTTCAAGCATAATGAAAAATCCTGCTGCAGCCTCAAAAATCCTAAAAAATCATGCTAGGGCTTATTTTCAGGTAGTGTCTTATTTTCAGGGAAACAGGGTTTTGTTAATCGCTGCATTCAAAGACTCCTTACAGTTTTCGTTTTTTTGTAAACAGTGCTGTGTAAGGCTGCCTTTACACTAGGGTGAAAATCATGTAAGATTTGTGCATTGCAAGACGCACCCATTGTTTTTAAGGGGGGCAACGTGGCTTTGAAAGAAATGTGAGAACTCTGCGATCCTCTGCCGTGATGCAAGGCTGTTTTCATATGAGCATCCATGGGGCTTTCACATGGTAGCTAGTGCGATATCCGGCCGTGATTCACAGCCGGTTATCACACTCACCAGTGTGAAGCTAGCCTTAGGGGTATTTTTTTGTGGGATGAGTTGTACTTTGCAATAGCTCCGTTTGTTGATCGTTTTGATTACTTTCTATTTCGTTTTTTGTACGATGATAGGAAAATTAGCTATTTTGGCCATATTGGCCGTTCATATTTCATGACAGTTTGGAGCCCAGTGATGTATATGTTATAGCAATGTGTGAAATAAGTCATTATATAGAATGCCCAGAATGGGCCGGCAAAGTATGAAATGATTAATATTTCACACATTTCCTCTTCATTCTATGCAGTGCCAAACAGCGAACCTGCAAAGTATAAAATACTCCCACTAGTGGTGGATTGCCCCCCAACCTCCCTATCCTAGCCTCGGGCATCCATCTTTTTTCCCTGCACCAAAAGATATGATTCTAAAGGCCTCCCGTTTCTCTTGATCATCTTTGAGATTTTTCGGCATCTTGATTGAAGCCCATCTGTGATAAATTATGTCATTATTTCATATTATTTTATAATTGTCCTTCTCACGATCTATGTTAAAAAATGAAAAAATCCTAATGTCCGGAAGTTTTCACACTGACCACTATTATCATCACAGGCAGGATTACAATTAAAGGTGACGCTTGTATAGAGATAACACAGAAGTTACTATTCACAATAGGTGGTGGTCACAGCTCACCTCCTCCCCTTATCTGCACAGTGACCTCTGCACAGGTTACAGAGCATGACCACAACAATCTTAGAAAAGTCAATAGTGTCCATTGTGTTTATGGCCTATGCGGCTGCTATAAAGCATATTTTTAAATGCTTGTAATTGCTGCTCAAGCAAGATGGCCGCCCTCGATAGTTAGGTACAGACAACAGAATAAAAAATCTACAATCAAAAAAAAACTTGGAAAATGTTTCATTATTTGATTTTAATTGGTAAAAAAAATATATCTGATATATTGCCTTTGAAGAGGAATTCCACCTTTTTAAAGGTAATAAGTCACTTTTCACCACCACTCCCATCATCATATCTGGCCACTGTTTACATTGGCTGCAGGCCTGACTTGGTTATTTATCTAATTGACCGCTGCAGCCAATGTCAAACCCCAAAATAGAATGTCATCAATGTGAACAGGCCGAGGACTTTCCATTGTTTTGACCTAATTATGAGGCCTCATTGGCGTCAGAAAGATCCTGTGATGTCACAGGTCAGGCGACCTTACACTGGAGCATCGGATAGGCGTATTGGAAGCCATTGCTCCAATCTTCATGGACATGTCTTCATATCTCACATAACGTGTTTTGCAGGAGCCGGACATACGATCGGTGTTTGCATTCCTCGGCATTCAGACGTCGGCTTCATTCTAAGCATCAGTCGTTTGATCAAATGGATAATGAAGACTGGGAATACATGGTAGGGAATAAGAGACACCTGGAATTGAATTATCAAACTATTGATATTCTTGTGGAATGTATTTGAATTTATGATCTTTTATGGATGTGTCACACACATTGTGTTACCATGCAGGGCGGCGCTGGGTCCCGCGGCTGGCGCACGCCGCTCCGATGTCGGCTCCGGGGTCACGGAGCTCTGCTGTCGGGGATCTCCCGGTGGCGTGGAGCAGCCAGCGTGCAGCGGTGTGGGCGTGTCCGCCCGTAGGGTGCCGCCCGCTCTCCTCCACCTTCCATATGCAACAGTGGGAGAGTCGGCTCCTCCCACTCTCCGCCCCTGGGCGGAGGCTTTAAGTTAAAAGGCTGGCAGTGACCTGAGCTCACTGCCAGTTATTGGTTCTGTTAGCCTCTAGTCAGGTCTGTCTCAGTCTGCTCTAGTTGCTAGTCAGTGTCCTTCCAGTTTGCCTGTGAGCTCCATCTCCAGCCTTGCTTTGACTTGTAAGTCCTGTTGCTCTGTTCCACCTGCCTCTTCTGTCGGCACTCTGTCCCCCGTTAGTTAGTTCCATCTAGGTAGTCGCCAGGTCCCTAGCCAGAGCAGGGACCACCACCCAGTTGTCCGCCTGGGGTTAGCCAGGACCGAGGCAAGTAGGCAGGGACAGTGGGGTGCGGGAAGTTCAGGGCACCCCACCTGGCGCTCGGGGGGCAGAGTGCCGTAACATAATAACTGGCCCTTAAAAACTGTTTTGTCATGGAGGAGAGCAGTTCCCTCACGAGCCAGCTACAGGCCCTGGTGCCTGTGATCCAGGATTTATCCGCCCACATGGTGGCCCAGGAGCAGCGGGGGGTGTCGCAGGGGCCGGACGCCTCAACCAGCCCAGAACCCAAGTGCCCTCTTCCCGAGGTGTTTTCTGGGGAGAGGAACAAGTTTTTTGTTTTCCGACAGGCGTGTCGCCTGTTTTTTCGGATGCGTCCCCGTTCTTCCGGGTCGGAGGCTCAGAGGGTCGGGCTGATAATGTCCCTGCTGCGGGGCTTTTTCCATCCCCAAGGGTTCCTCCTGCCTGCAGTCCGTGGACTCCTTTTTCCAGGAACTCAAGGGTATCTTCGACGAACCGGACTGAGCGGGGTTGGCGGTTTCTCGGTTGTTGGCGCTGCAGCAGGGGTCGTCTTGTGTGGAGGATTATTGCTCCAACTTCAGACGCTATGCGAGGGACATGGAACGATAGCGCTCTGAAAGACGTTTTCTGCAGGGCCTCTCGGACGCAGTTAAAGACCTGTTAATTTCCCATACCGTTCCCGGGTCCTTAAGGGAGTCTATGGAGCTAGCGGTGAAGGCAGATAGGAGGCTCAGGTCTAGGAAGCAGGACAGGCAGACCCGCAGAGTCAGGGAGATCGGTTGCCCTGGTCCCTCTTCCTCCTTACCAGTCTCTGTGCCCGAGCCGATGGAGGTGGATCCGCTGGACCCCAAAGAGCGACGCCGGATCCGTTTGTTGCATCGTCTCTGCCTCTACTGCGGGAAAGCTGGACATCGGGTGATAACCTGCCCACTGAGGTCTCAACGCTCGCAGCCGGAACCGGCGGAAAACTCTGAGTCCTAGGCAATTGTAGGGAGGATCGCCTAGGACTTCAGGTACTTCCTAAACTTTTGGTACCGTGTCATGTTAGATTCCGGGATTTTTCCCGATCAGGTCGGGCGTTTATTGATTCCGGAGCAGCCGCTAACTTGATAAGTCTGTGTGTTGTCCGTTCTCTGATGGCGGACTTTGTGGCGTTGAAGACGCCAATTCATTTTACCAGTATTGATGCTACCCCTCTCTCTACAGGCCTGGTACGATGGAGGACCCCAAGATTACAGTTCACGGTGGGGATCCTCCACTCGGAAGAACTGTCTTTCCTGGTTATGGAAAAAATGTCGGTTGATGTGGTGCTTGGTATGCCCTGGTTGGCACTGCACATTCCCAATTTGATTGGTCCACCCGGGAATTGACTCATTGGGGATCATCCTGTCATAATCACCTGTCTACCATAGCTGTGTGCTCCGCAGATACGGTGCTCATTCCGGAGTATTTGTCAGACTTTCAGGATGTATTCTCCAAAAAATTGTCTAAGGCTCTGCCTCCTCATAGGGAGTGGGACTGTGGTATTGATCTGATTCCCGACAGTCCCATCCCTAAGGGAGCCATTTTCAATTTGTCAGGCCGTGAGCATGAAGCCCTCAAGTCCTATGTCTCGGAGGCTCTGGCCAACCGACATATTCGGCCGTCCAGGTCCCCTGCTGGGGCAGGTCTCTTCTTTGTAGAGAAGAAGGACGGGACACTAAGGCCTTGTGTGGATTATCGGGCCTTGAATAAAATCACTGTGAAGAACCAGTGCTCCTTGCCCCTAATTCCTGACTTGTTGAATCAGGTGGTAGGGGCCCACTGGTTCTCCAAACTGGACTTGCGGGGGGCTTACAATTTAATTCGCATTAGAGAGGGAGATGAATGGAAGACGGCGTTCAACACCCCGTTAGGACATTTTGAATGTCTGGTCATGCCTTTTGGACTTTGTAAGGCCCCCGCTGTGTTTCAGGGTTTTATGAACGCGGTCTTTCACGACTTCCTGGGGGTATTTCTGGTCATCTATCTTGACGACATTCTGGTGTACTCGCCTGACTGGGACTCACATGTGCAGCACCTGAGGTTGGTCCTGACCTGTTTGCACGAGTATCAACTTTTTGTCAAGTTAGAGAAATGTACATTTGGTTCTAAACAAGTATCCTTCCTTGGTTATGTAATCTCACCCACGGAGATTCAGATGGAGTCTGATAAAGTAGCAGCAATCTCCCAATGGGTCAGACCAGACAACCTCAAGGCTTTCCAGCGGTTCTTAGGTTTTGCAAATTTTTACCGCAAATTCATTAGGAATTACTCAGTTATTGCTCAACCTCTGACCGACCGGACTAAGAAGGGGGCCGACTTGGGTAAGTGGTCGCCTGCAGCCCTTGAGGCCTTTAGTCATCTAAAACGGGCATTCACGACTGCCCCGGTGCTAATACAGCCGGACGCACGACTACCCTTTTTTATTGAGGTAGATGCGTCTGAAGTGGGGACAGGAGCAGTATTGTCGCAGGAAGTCAGTGGGAGGTCTGGGTGTAGCCCATGTGCGTTCTTTTCGCGGAAGTTCAATTCAGCAGAGCGCAACTACGACGTGGGTAACCGTGAATTATTGGCTATCAAATGGGCTCTGGAAGAGTGGCAACACCATCTTGAGGGTGCTAGACACCCAATTACCGTATATACTGATCACAAGAATCTGGTATATCTCGCCAATTCGAAAAGACTCATGGTTCGTCAAGCCAGGTGGGCGTTGTTCTTCCCCAGGTTTAATTTCGTCGTGACATATATCCCAGGAGAAAAGAACGGGAAGGCGGACGCCCTGTCACGGAGTTTCGGGGTACCGAATAGTGAGACCATGACTCCCGAGAATATCTTAGCCCCCGGTGTGGTGCTGGCAGCTGTAGAGTCTAACTTCGTCCCTCAACTACAGGATGCTCAGCAGGATGCTCCTTCGGGGGTGCCAGAGGGCAGATGGTTTGTGCCAGAGACCCTACGCCCTAGAGTCATGGATGAGGCTCACTCGTCGGTTCTCGCCGGGCATCCAGGGTTCCAGGGGACCCTGGAGCTTTGTTCCAGACACTTTTGGTGGCCAGGCATGTCTCAGGAGATCCGCAACTTTGTGAGGGGTTGCTCGGTCTGTGCTCGCAATAAGAGTCGGCGGCGTCCTCCGGAGGGTCCTATGAGACGGCTACCAGTTCCTTCCAGTCCATGGTCGCACTTATCAGTAGATTTCATCACTGACCTACCAGAATCCCAGAAGTGCACCACTATCTTAGTGGTGGTCGACCTGTTCTCAAAGATGGCACATTTTGTGGCGTTAAAAAAGCTGCCCTCGGCAAAAGAATTCGCCACGATTTTTGTAAAGGAAAAAATTCGCCTACATGGGGTTCCCCAAAATATTGTATCTGATCGCGGGGTTCAGTTTGTGTCGCAGTTTTGGCGTGCCTTCTGCAGAAACCTGGGAACGTCGCTTTCCTTCTCTTCAGCGTTCCACCCGCAGACTAAGGGCGCCCACCCACTGGCGTTTGCGATTTTCGTGCGTGAAAAACGCAGCGTTTTTGCCACGTTTTCCGCGCGTTTTTCGCGGCGTTTTTTTGCCGCGTTTTCGCGGCTTTTCCATTAATTTCCATTGACTTTCATGGGTGCATTAGGAGAAAAATAAGGACACATATGCAACTGACAGTTCCTATGTTAAAAAACGCAACGCAACGCTAAAAAAAACGCCAGTGGACAGGAGTACATTCAATTCTAATTGCTCTTGAGAAAAAACGCAAAACGCAAAGAAAAAAAAATCGCCAGTGGGTGGGCGCCCTAATGGTCAGACTGAGCGGAAGAACCAAGATTTAGTGCAATATTTACGGTTGTTTGCTAGCGAAAAGGCTCATCAGTGGGCAGAGTTCCTGCCGTTGGCAGAGTTTGCACTAAACAACCGCCTTTGTTCTTCCACTGGGGTGTCTCCATTTTTTTGTGTATATGGTCAGCATCCTCGCTTCCTTACAGCAATCCCTACTCCGTCAGTCTGTCCTGCAGCTGATGTCGCCACAGATACGCTTCGGGGAGTATGGAAAGAGGTACAGAGAAACTTGGAGGCAGCGGGGTCCCGTATGCAGTTGCGTAGTGGGAAGAGTCTGTCTGTGCCTGAACCTTACAGGGTGGGACAGAAGGTATACCTGTCTTCTAAAAATCGCAAATTGCGAGTCCCGTCCTTGAAGCTGGCGCCACTTTACGTGGGGCCGTTTGCCATCACACGTGTGGTGAACCCACTCACCTACGAGCTGGGGTTGCCAGCCACATGGAGAGTTCACAGGGTATTCGATAAGTCGCTATTGAAACCTTTTGTCCCGCCCATCTGCTATACACTTAGATGAATACAGATTTTCTTAGCAAGGTAGTATTACAAATGATGATTAGCCTGTACTGTAAGAAGCCATATTTAGTGTGGGCATGTTTGTCGAAAACCTGAGCTTGTTTTTCTCTTTTTTTCTTCAAAGCGGGTGTCGACAATTTCTTGGGCTTCTTTGAGTCATCTTTGATGGTCTTGGATCCAATCGGATTTGAGCATTGAGTTATGATCATCAGCTTCTTGGATTCCTAGTTTTAAATCTGAGGGCAATCTTCTTTGGCGGCTGAACATCAGATAATAGGAAGTGTATCCGATGGAGCAATGTGGGGTGTTGTTGTATGTCTAGATCAATTCTAGCAATAATGTGGGCCAATATTCTCTCTTCTTGGTTGGGATGGTTCTGAGTAACCCTAGTATGGTCTGATTGGCTTTTTCACAGAGTCCATTTCCTTGAAGGTGATAAGCAGTGGTACGAAGCTTCTTACATTCATAAGTGTCACATAATTCCTGGAAGAGTTGGGATACAAACGTGGGTCCTCTGTCTGAAAGTATTTGATCTGGGCATCCATAACTGAGAATGAAGTTTTTCCAGATAGGAGTGCTTCAGGCGGTGAGATCTTTGGCAGGGATGGCAACTGTAAACTTTGTATAGTGATCAATTAATGTGAGGACATAGCTATATCTGGACTTACTGGTTTCTACTTTCAGATGGTTGATGGCGAGTATTTCCAAGGGCTTGATGGTAATGATGGGATACAATGGGGCTCTTTGGCCATGTTGGGCTCTTCTTTTGATTTCACAGATTGTGCACTCCTGACACCATTTTTCTTTATCATCTCTCATGTCAATCCAGTAAAAGCGCTGGCGGGTCACAGCTTCAGTTTTATGCACTCCAAAGTGTCCGAATTGATCATGGTAGGCAAGGAGTACTTGGTTGGTATCTCTGAGGAGAATTTCTATTTGGTGTAGGCGATTTCCAGAGGCAGGATCAATAGAGCTTTGGTATATGACATTTTTCACCAAGAACAGCCTTTTCCGCTGTCACTATAATCGCTGCAACTCGGGGTCCATTGATTTATGCAGTATACCCTTTGGGATGGCTCCAGTCAGCAAATGTTCCTGTAATTCTCCAAAGGTCCTACTGTCTTGCTGTAATAGTAACCATTTTTTTAAGTGTCTTCTGTTTCTGTTGGGCATTTAGAAGAACTGGTTTGGCAATTCTGGTGGGCTTGCGGTAAAGTGAAACCCGGCATCTCGACGTCTTCCCATGTGTCCTCTTCAGACAAATTGTCTAACTCTGTCTAACTCTGTCAGTAATCGAGACAGAGCATCAGCATTTGTATTGCTCTTCCCTGTGCGGTATTTGACCTGGAAAGTGAAGTTGGGTAGGCGGGATAACGATCTTTGTTCCAATGCCCCTGGTTTAGCAGAGTTCAGATGGGTAACTGGGTTCTTATCCATGTATGCTGTAAAGGTGGTGGCAACAAAGTAATCCGTGAACTTTTCAGTTACAGCCTAGACTAGTGCAAGAAGTTCCAATTTGAAGGAGCTAAAATTTTGATCATCCTTTCAGCACCCTTTAGTGAGCGGCTGGCATAAGTGACTACCCTTCCTTTGCCCTCTTACACCTAGCTAAACACTGTGCCTAGGCCCTTTAACCCCTTGAGTGGCAGGTTTCCTACCACCCTGTCGTGCTCACCAGGGCAGGTTTTTTAAAATGGTCTAATCATTGAATTTCAACTAGTTTTGCAGTTGCGTCTCAAGAGCCATAACTTTTTCATTTTTCCATTGACATGGCCATTTAAGGGCTTGTTTTTTGCGGGACAAGTTGTGATTTTTTAAACAGGGGGGAGGAAAAAAAGAAATGGGGAAAAAAGAAAAAAAGGGGCCATGTCATTAAGGGGTTAAATAATGTATTAACTTCCTTCTCTGGGTCATTACGATGCATGGATACCACATGTGTGATTGTATTTTTGATTTTTTACAAAGTAAAGGGAGACAAGTGTTTTTTTTATTTTTTTAATAATTCTTTTACTTTTTTTTTTTCAATTTTTTTTTTTGTCCCTTTAGGGGACTTCCACAGGGACCCATCAGGACCCCTGATCACATTCCGGGGGTCCGATGGTGACAGCCCTTTACATGCTGCAGTGACAACCCTTTACATGCTGCAGTCACATAGACTGCAGCATGTAAAGGGTTAACACAGCAGAGATCGGAGGTTTTCTCTGATCTCTGCTGTAAGAGCAGGTACCTAGCTGTCCTCTGACAGCTAACAACCAGCTCTCCCTGCCACAGAGACCATCGGCTTGCTTCTGACAAGCCGATGGTCTCTATGGCAACTTGTAAACAAAGCAGGACATTGCCGACATATCTGCAATATCTTCTGCTGGTTTTTCAAAGCCCTTGCACTGCTCTGTGTGGGTCTGTGCAGGCAGAGCACAATGCCACAGCTTGTGGCATTGTGCTCTGCAGCTCCCATAGTGATACATAGCCCGGAAATCTTCCGGGCTATGTTGCTATGAGCAGTGGAGCTCGTCCCCGGAAATTTTCCGGGCGTGCCACTCAAGGGGTTAAGCTGGAGATTAAATGGGAGCGTATAATCAGGATAAGCAAGAATGGGGGGAGTAGTTAGCTTCTCTTTTAAGACCGAGAAGTCCTGCTCTTGCTCCTCTTCCCAGTTTATAACAATGGGCCAACTAAAAGTCTCTATTGGATGAAAATTTCCTGTAATGAAACTGTATTCTGCGCAAATTTGGGGATGAAGCGTCTGTAATACCCCACAAGCCCAAGGAAGCTCTTGACATTTTTTAAGCTTTTAGGAGTAGGCCAATTCTTTACAGCGCTAACCCTATCAGTATCTGGGTATACCCTCTCGGCACTGACAATGTGTCTGAGATAGCGCCCTTTAGTCTGCAGTAGATGACATTTAGATGGCTTTATTTTCAAGCCATGATCAATGAGAATTTGAAACCCTTCACTGAGGTGTTCGGAATGTTCCCTTTTTTGAGTTTTAGTTGTCTTGGTAGAGTAGGGACTCAGAAGATGACATGGACTTGTGGACTTACATATTCTGGCCAAAATACAACCCAATACCTCATATGTACTAACTATTAGATATGTCCTTCTGTCTGGGTGTTGTAGTGCATTGGTGAGTATTTTGGCACCTGTTGTTGTTTATATACACGTTCTAGTCCATGATGGGCTGATAAATTGTTAACATTCCTGTGATCCAATAAGAATCTGAACGATTATCATTTACTGTAAAAGTATTCACTGACTCAACAACAAATGATAATTCGTTCTCTTATCACTTGTTAAGTTTTCCGCATGCATAATAAACTGAACGACAACGATCTTCCTGTCTAAACGTGCATTCCTTCATTCATGAATGACTGCCTGCTTATTGTGATTGGAGGTGGGCGGGCCAAAATGATCATCAGCCCGCACTGCCTCCATTACTGAGTGATGATCGTTTCTGTGTAAGAGAACATGAATGATCATCACTGGGATGACAGCCGTGCTGTGTAAAAGGACCCTAGCTCCAGTAACCGAGGCCTTTTACAGGTCTTCCTAAAAACTCCAATGCAGAGAAAAAAAACTCTTTTGCCAACCTAAACTCCCTGGTTGCCTTAGGGCTCATGCACATGACCAGGTTACAGCTTGTAGGAAGGATGTTTCTATATATACCATACCTGACGGATGTGCACAGTAGTGTACAGAGGCAATAAACCTTTGTACTAAGGAAACTAAAGGCCTTTTTACACAACAATTATTGCTTAAAATTTGTCCAAATGGTCGAAAACTAGCGATAATCGTTACATGTAACCACGGGTATCATGAACTTTTCATTTGAACGATGGATTCACTTAAAATCCATCGTTCAGCCACTGAAAGACCGTGCAAATACATTCCATTTGAAAGTATTTCACTCATTTTGCAATAAATGAGCATGTTTAGACTACTCTTGAGGAGAACAATGGAATGTGTTGGCAGCCACAAGGAGAACAATGGAATGTGTGCAGCTGTTTACACAGCTAGGCATGCCTTTGAAACACTCATTGGACTCTGCAAACAACTCAAGGAGGTTCTTTTACATGCAAATGAAGATAATAAAGTATTAATGGCCATTAATTAACCTTATCCTCCCAAGCACTCCAGCATAGGGGTTGAGTAGATCAGGCGACTGCACTGGCTGAAAGCTGCTCCTGTCTAGGACCCTAGCCTTAGGCGGACAGGTTCTGTGCAGTGAGCCCGAACATTGCTCTGGCTTTAGAAATTACAGATAGATCTTCTATCTTAAACCATCTTGGTCCAGTGTATTGCATCTGAGGGAACTAGATGGTTGGGCAATCTCCTAGGTCTATACTTTCGGGGTATTGGGTCCCATACATTTGCTGCAATATCCTTTGCAGATAAGCTCTCAGATTTGATCTGATAAGTTGGTTGAGACCTTTTGGGTCTCTGACAGTAATAAGTTCTCAGTATTGGCTCTGGAATTTCTGTGAAGGAAGGTTGAAGGCAGGGGCGTAACTACATGGGCCCCCACCCATCACTATGGTTCTTGCATATATGATCCCCAGTGGCATCAGAAGAACATTATGTAAGACATTCAATGGAAATAAAGACACCAACACAAAGATTTATAAAGAAAGAACATTTTATTTCTAGTTTTAGGAAATTATAGATTTTATTATGGGGAATTTGGAGGCTGAGTTGATCCAGAGGAAGGTGAAAACCCTTTAAGGAAAAAAGCCAATTATCCTTGTATAAAGGGGAAAAAATTCCTTCCTGACCCCAAATATGGCGATCAGAACAAGTCCCAGGATCAAAGCCGAAATCTGACCTATCTGACTTTTTAAAATGTATTATTGTTTTCATCAATCTATTACTATTTGTTTGTGTGAAATATAAAGTGTATTGCGCTAAACCTATTTATAGACTGTGTTGATCCAGAGGAAGGCGAAAACCCCCTTTAGGAAAGAGCCAATCATCCTGTTTCAAGGGGGAAAAATTCCTTCCTAACCCCAATTATGGTGACCAGAATAAATCTCAGGATCAAACGCCAGCAGCTCACCTCCCTAGTATATATGATATTTTTCTTTCTTTTTTATGTTTATGTTATATTATTTATGTAGCTGTTTCGTTATAAATAAAACCTAACCCTATTTAAGGCTGTGAGTTGATCCAGAGGAAGGCAAAAACCACCTTGAGGTATGAGCCAATTGTCCTCAAGTTGGAAAAATTCCTTCCTGACCCCAAATATGGCGATCAGAGCAAGTCCCAGGATCAAAGCCGACATCTACACCTATCTGACTTTTTAAAATATATTATTGTTTTATTAATCTATTACTAATTGTTTGTGTGAAATATAAAGTGTATTGAGCTAAACCTGTTTATAGACTGTGTTGATCCAGAGGAAGGCGAAAACCCCCTTGGGGAAAGAGTCAATCATCCTGTTTCAAGGGGGGAAAATTCCTTCCCGATCCCAAATATGGTGACCAGAATAAATCTCAGGATCAAACGCCAGCAGCTCACCTCCCTAGTATGTGTGATCTCAGCTAAAGTTTTTGTTTATTTTTTATGTTTATATCATGTTATTTATGTGGCTGATTCCTTATAAATAAAACCTAACCGTATTTAAGGCTGTGAGTTGATCCAGAGGAAGGCAAAAACCACCTTGAGGTATGAGCCAATTGTCCTCAAGTTGGAAAAATTCCTTCCTGACCCCAAATATGGCGATCAGAGCAAGTCCCAGGATCAAAGCCGACAACTACACCTATCTGTATGTGCATACTCGTGTCTATGTATGTATCTGTATCTACACTTGTGTCTAATCTGGTGTGGTGTGGGCTACTTACCCGCCCTGTGCCAAGGTCTTACTAGTAACCAGGAGTTCAGGGATAATAGTCACTCGGGCTATTTTTCCTGAACTCGCCAGTTACCAATCAAGCACAGGCCTCTCCTGGGGGTGTAGAGGGTCTTCAGGAGAGGATGATGTCCGATGCCAGCTGGAGGATGTGAAGGTTCAGGGTAGCTGATGGTAGCATGCAGGATACAGATGGTCGAGAGAGGATGTTGTTGGTAAGCCGAGCTCTTCTACAGCAGCAGAGTCGCGGGTTCAGGGGACAGTTGGCGCGGGCTGAGCCTACAAGACATAAGAGAGAGAATTGTTAGTTTTACCAGTTGTGGATACAAACAAGTGAACTGCTGTAACATGACAACTTTTATCAGGATCTGATTTGTATCTGATTTACAAAAAAGTTGTTTTCTGCAACTGTGTCTTTACTATGAGTTATTAACAGTTATGTGATTGTGGAAGACATAATGGAGGCCATATTGCTTGTTAACCAGATATATCAAAATCTCAGAAGGGGATGACTCAAAGGGGAAAAAGTCAAATCATTTGGCACAAGCCCGGCTGCTCTGTTGCAGTGTATGAATGGTAGATGTCCTGTGTGTATAGGAATGTATTGTTGTATACATAGGTATGTGTAGGTGTACAGATATAACTTACCAGATGGTTGTGGCTTCCTTCACAATCGGATTCTTCTCATCATCCTAGGAAGAAGCAGAAACATAGTTATTAGAGACGAAATAAAAATGTAGCTGAGGAGGAAAAAGACTGCGGACCAGGCATGGTGACATGAAGCAGGATTATTATATGACCTCCAGTGCTGTTTGACACAAGAAGAACAATGATGATCAACACAGAGGTCTGCCTGAAGAACATCATCCCTAGAGGAGGAAGATCTTACCGGGTCCAGCTTGGTGAAGTGTACGAGAATCCGTCCATGGGGTGAAGGGGTGTCTTATCCTCCAGCCATAGCATGTCCCGATTTTCCAGAATTTCCCTGAATGGTTTGAATGGCGGTCGTGATTAGAGATGAGCGAACGTACTCGGATAGGCACTACTCGTCCGAGTAATGTGCCTTATCCGAGTACCGCTGTACTCGTGCAGAAAGATTCGGGACGCGCTGCGGAGCGGGGAGCTGCAGGGGAGAGCGGGGAGGAACGGAGGGGAGATCTTTCTCTCCTTCTCTCCCGGCCGCTCTGCCCCGCTCCCCGCTGCGACTCACCTGTCAGCAGCGGAGCGCCCCGAATCTTTCTGCATGAGTACAGCGGTACTCGGATAAGGCACATTACTCGGACGAGTAGTGCCTATCCGAGTACGTTCGCTCATCTCTAGTCGTGATCTCTTCAGTTCCAGCACCTCTCAATCAATGGTGTCGAAGAAATGGTGACCTCGGATGTTCCTGTAGACACCCAGCCTCTCTTCAGGCTTCTTACGTAGCAGTCTCTCCAGAAGATGTTTCACATCAGCATCAAGCCAAGGTGGGAATTTTGGCTCCTTTCTGGTGATGGCTTTGATGACCTTTCTCCTGATGGAGCCGTAATAGAAAGGGGACTGTCCTGCCACCATCCAGGATACGACAATCCCCAGGCTCCACCAGTCGACTGCTGTATCGTAGTCTTCTTCAAGAAGCACCTCTGGGGCCATGAATTGAAGTGTGCCCGTCACTCCACTGATCTTATTAGATGAGGTGACGCCGTTTTGGGACAGCCCCAGGTCAATCAGGTGGATGTGTCCAGATCTGTCCAGCATGATGTTGTCTGGCTTTATGTCACTGCAATGAAAAAAAAAAAAAGAGATGTTAATCTGTTCATTGATACAGAGGTCTTAGGTATGTACTGCAGCAAAACCAGTCCTAATTCAGGAATCTAGGAAAGTCTGGAACCAATTGCAAGGAAAAAGAGAAATGTGGACAAGTTCTGCTTACCGATGGACGATGCTGCGTTGGTGCAGGAACTGGAGGCCGCATGCTATCTCCGCTGTGTAGAATCTGAGAGAAGAGTGTAGTATCAATGACATGAAATCAGTCCCCTGACATCATGTCACCATCAAAGTGTCCGTCACCACCAGAAGAGGCGCTGTTTATGGCAGCCTGTACGCCCTCCACTCTTCTATATCTGTCATGTCACCCTCAGTCCCCCCAACCCCTGATTAGTCATTTACTCACCTCACATGGTTGATGTCCAAGCTGCCGCACATTTTGATCATTGCTCCTAGGCTTCCTCCAAGCAGATACTCTGTGACAAAGTAGACTCGGTCTGCAGACTGCTGTGCGGCATACAGGTGACAGATGAAAGGGCAGTCTTGGGCCTTCAGTAGTATCCGCTGCTCTCTCATTAAGATGTGTGGTTCGCTTCTTGTTTTGTTGACAACCTTGATGGCCATGAAGGTGTTTCTTTCAGGGAATGATGCCAGGACCACCTCAAGAAAACAAATAGGAAATAATCACGACCAGCGACCAGAGGGGAAAATCATACACATTTATTGCATGAGGGATTTATCAATAGGCCGCTTTCAAATTGTGCAAGATTTGTGTGTTGCGAAACACACAAATAAGAGCCACAGTCTTATGAATGGAGTCATATGATGATGAATATCCGGTCAGTCGCATCCGACCTTTGGTCACTCTGTGGATCAATACTCTCCACGTATTTCTGTCTTTCACAGCTTCTCTCAGTTCCGTGATTGACATATTTGTGGTGGCTTTGATTGTATCCAGCCATCTTCTTCTTTGTCGTCCTGATCTTCTCTTTTGACTGACCTTGCCAAGCATCAGTACTGTTTCCAGTGAGTTAGCGCGCATCACGTGGCCAAAAAAGAGAGCTGATGATTGATGATTTTGCCCTCCAGTGATATTTTTGGTATGATGTGATCTAACACTATCTTGTTCGTTGTCCTCGCAGTCCAAGGTTTCCGTATCATTCTCCTCCAGCACCAGAGTTCACACACATCAATTTTCCTCCTGTCTGTTTTTCTGAGCGTCCAACTTTCGCAGCCATATGCCGTTATGGGAAAGATGATTGCATTGACCAGTCTGGTGTTTGTTGCAATGCTAATATCCTTGCTTTTCCAGATCTTTTCCATTCCTTGCATTGCAATCCTACCAAGTGTAATCCGTCTCTTGATCTTGGGTCCAGATTGGTCGTTGCAATCGATTTTGGATCCAAGGAAGATGAAATCTTGGACCGACCCGACTTCTTCGTTGTTGATGTTTATGTTCACTGTACCGTTGCCTACCGCAGTCATGACTTCCATATTCTTGCTGTTGAGGTACAGTCCCATGCATTCGCCTTCGCTTCTAAGTGTTGTACAATATAGTATATTTACCCCAAAATGGCACCAATAAAAACTACAGTTCGCTTTGCAAAAAACAACCCCTCAAACGGCCATGTCAATGGAACAATAAAAAGTTATGGCTTTTGAAAAGTGGAGATAAAAATCCCCCCCCAAATCATTGCGTACTTATGCCCAAAATAGGCCGTGTCCTTAAGGGGTTAAAGGAGCAATTATAGGTGACCATCATTCACATGACAGAGTCTTTCATCAGTATTTTGAGACGCAAACACAAAAGTAGAAAGTCCAGAGGAAGTAGAATGGGAAGATTTACATTTTGGCTCAAAAAATACTAATGAAAAATCCCCCGGTGTGAAGGAGCCCTCGCTGCGCCCCAACCCGAAAATACAAAGTTCTAGAACTTACCTTGCTGAAGCTTCCTCTGCCCAAGATCTGTAGGGCGGTGAAGCAACTGTCAAAGATGTGGTATGGTGGTACGAGGTCCTGGCTGGTGCCCGGTCTTGGCCCCTCATCCTCAGGCTCATCCTCTCCGCTCCTCCTCCTCTTTATTTCCGTGAGTCCACTCACGCTGTCATCATATCTCTTTCTCTTTTCTCCAACTCCTCCGTGTCCATTGGACGCCATTATTCACAGTCTTGTACTCTTCTATCCAACCGCTGCCGTCATCAGTTGAAAGAAAATGGCAGTTGGCCGAGTGAAGGTCAAAGGTCAGGGAAGCTGCCAGTACTTTGCTTGCCAGTACCCTGCTCTGCCATATACACAGTGATGAGGGCACCATGAGCGATGATCTAGTGCCCAATGAAACAGGGAAATTCATGGCTGGTTCTTCTAGTGCCACATTATTAGTAGATGGGGTAGGGATGGCACTTCATGTCTGGGTTGGCAGTGGTGCCCACAGTTCATCAGAAACTTCTGGAGTTTTAGAAAACTTGCAATTGTGTTGAAATTGAAATGAACCCGGTGGAGGAATAAACCATAAAATGTACTAATGACAGGAATAATAATGCCTGTGAGGGTCATTTTCTGCTCCATTCAATAAGTGTTCATCATCCAGATACATGATGTGTATTGCCATAGGTTACAATGGACGGCGCCCTCACCAGTGCAGATCTGGGTGTAGCGGGCGGAGATGTTTCTATGGAGGTCACAGAGGGATTCATCCACAATGGGGGTTTATAGTGGGGTGTGAAATGTTAGAAAGGGGTCATATAGAAATGTTAGGAGGGTCTTATAAACAAGTGATCATGGTGAGAATTACTGTTGGGGGCTGTAAATTGGCACAGTAATGTGCATACGGCATTATAAGACTTTATTTAGACTGAGCCAATAAAGACTAATATATTAGACAAGTTTGTGAGTCCAATCTCAAGTCTGGGAGAAGGAGAGGTTGTGTACAAGATATCGCCAGGTTTAGGGCTTTGACAGACGAGCATGTAACGTAATACGCTCACTTCTGCGCAGTGAAGGAGTGTATTTAACCCCTTAACGACCTCCCCATCGGGAAACTACGTCCTGCTGTTGCAGGACGTGTATGGAGGGAGGTAGCGCCGCTATCTCCCTCCATACAGCGCGGGCATCAGCTGTTTATTACAGCTGACACCCGCAGGCAATAGCTGCGCTCGGCCGATCGCGGCTATTAACCCTTTAAATGCCGCTGTCAATTCTGACAGCGGCATTTAAATCCCCCAAACGCTGTTTGGGGGTCCCGCACGCCCCCCCCCCCCCCCCCCCCCCCGGTGAGATCGGGGGAGCCGTGCAGGTGTCACGGCAGCCGGGGGCCTGATGAATGGCCCCAGGGCTGCCTTAGCAGACTGCCTATCAAGCCATCCACACAGGGTGGCTTCATAGACTGCCTGTAGAAAAGCAGTATGACGTAATGCTATAGCATTACGTCATACTGCAGTAGCGATCAAAGCATCGCATGTTAAAGTCCCCCAGTGGGACTTCAAAGTAAAGTAAAAAAAAAGATCAATAAAGTTTTTTTAATTGTTAAAAAAAAAAAGTTATAAAAGTTTAAATCACCCCCCTTTTGCCATATCCATTATTAAAAAATCAAAATCATAAAATAAAAATATGTATTTGATATCGCCGCGTCCGTAAAAGTCCGATCTATCAAAGTAGTGCATTATTTTTCCCGCACGGTGAACGTCGTGTGAAAAAAAAAAGAAAGAATGCCAGAAATACACTTTTTTAGTTACCCTGTCTCCCAGAAAAAACACAATAAAAAGTGATCAAAAAGTCATATGTATTCTAAATTGATACTATCGGAAACTTCAGGACATCCCGCAAAAAATGAGCCCTTGCTCAACTACGTCGACGAAAAAATAAAAAAGGTATTGCGCGCACAAAATGACCGCAGAAAATAATTGAAAAAAATTAAATATCTTAAAAAAAAAATAAAAGTACTACAGCAAAAAAAATACTATACAAGTTTGGTATCGTAGCAATCATACTGACCCATAGAATAAAAATATCAGGTCGTTTTTGTTGCAATTTGTGTGCTGTAGAAACAGGACGCACCGAAATATGGTGGAATGTCGTTTATTTTCCATTTCTCTCCGCTAAGAATTTTTTAAAAGTTTTTCAGTAAATTATTTGGTACAATAAATAGTGCCATTGAAAAATACAACTCATCCCGCAAAAAACAAGCCCACATACAGCGACGTCGATGGATAAATAAAGGAGCTACGATTTTTTAAAAGGGAGTAGGAAAAAACAAAAATGGAAAAAAGCTCCGTCACTAAGGGGTTAATGCTCATGTCTGTCTAAAAATAGAGCATATTTGCGCAGGCACCACTTGTTCACAGAAACTGGGGAATTACCGCACCTGATATAAAAGACTAGTTTGCTTACATGGTGGCTGTGATTGCAGGCATGCGCTGCACTAAGTGCATGTCCATGCGGGCAGATGTGCATGCTTGCGTACCTCCCATAGACCTCTATGGGGCTTTTTGGTGCGCAAACATGCACAAGATAGGGAGGGAAAAAAAGAAAGAAAGGGGTTAATTAACCCATTGAAATTAATGGGTTTTATTCTCTGCATATCACACTCATCTGTTTAAGCCCTTATATAAGGAGACTATATATCCAGATTTAGGTCGGACAGTCCCACTTTGGGACCCTATGTCCAGCTTTCCCAGGGTCCCAAGCGGGACAGCCATTTGTCCCACTTTCGGGACATGAGGTTACTATTAAAGTGATTACCAGCCAGAGTGCTGCAGCTATGCAGCTGGTAATTACTGACTGGCGTTGCTGCCGGATATATACACTGACAGCAGTGTGTGCATCTGGGATCCTCTTCCCCTCCTCCCCTAACCTTCAACCTTCAGTAGCGCTAACAACAGGAAGCCTTCAGAGGAGGTGAGCGGAGCGCCGCATAGTATGAAATTGGCTGCCGGTACGGTCTAATTTCCAAATTTTTAATGTTTTTTGCATGAAGAAATGCTGCAGAATTTGCTCTGTCTTTTTTTTACATGGCCCTGTACTTTTTACAGCAATGTAGGTAAAAAAAAAAAATCATACATTGTGATAAGCCACGCCCCTGACCACACCCCTTTGTCCCGCTTTGACCCTGGGACAATCTGGTCACCTTACATGCGTAACGTGAAACATCTAGGCCCCAATACAAAATCTGTTGCAAGGCTCCCAGCTATGTCACAGCCAATATATACTGTGATCTGAGGCATTGGATTCCAATGCATGAGATCACATGGCCGTATGGCTGTATTCCCGCGATATAGAAGCACCCGGCCGGCCAACATAGCGCCGGGTGTTTTTAAGTCAAGCCCAAAAGATAGTCCTGGAACTATCTTATGGGCCGGAATACATCGGTCACTGCATGGGCTCCTATGGAAACCAATGACAGCGGCCAGAGAAGGGAGGTGGGAGGGAGTTTAGCAGCGTGACTGCTGAACTCCCTGCTACTAAACTCCCTCCCTCTTCTTTCCTCCCCTCCGGCTGATTGCAATGGGAGGCTGCGGACGCGAGGCGGGGACAGAGCTAAGATCGCAACCGCACCCCCACTCCCCTTGTCCGTAGCCACCAATTGGAGGCAATCAGCCGCCGGCAAAGGAAGGGGAAGGGGCAACAGCATGGCTGCCTCTGCATATATGTGCCGTCTGAATGGTCACTGTACTTGAAAATCACCTTTATGATGAATACACATGACTTTCCCAAATCCAAGTGAAGGATAATCAGCGGCATCACAAGTACTTCGAATTCCTTTATATTTTGTATTATAGACAGGAGAGACAAATACCCAGAAGAGGACTTTATAAACTCCTGCGTGCTCTCCAGGTTGGTGCACCATGATAGGTATACATCATGACTGCTACTACCAGCCTCTCCTGGAAATGCTGCTGATTAAACAAGACACTGCTGCGCCATCTGGTGGACATTGTTGGTTTTTCACTCCATGAAGCATTCCGTTATGCTCTGCACCCGTCCACAGGTTGTATTCTAGTATTCTAACTTTACCAGATTCAACTAAGCTGAGCTGCAGTACAGGATTCAACCCCTGGACAGGTTGGGCACTGTTTCTGGAAGAAAGAAACTTCTTTAAAAATCTTCTACAACACCTTTAGGTTGGTTTCACGTTTAACACTTTTCGTAGTGTTTTTCACAGTGTTTCTGGGGCTAGAAACGCTGATACTTTTAAAGACTGTGTTGAAATATAAGACAAACTAGACAATGC
Organism: Eleutherodactylus coqui; assembly: GCF_035609145.1. Taxonomy (NCBI): domain Eukaryota; kingdom Metazoa; phylum Chordata; class Amphibia; order Anura; family Eleutherodactylidae; genus Eleutherodactylus; species Eleutherodactylus coqui. The sequence goes on from NC_089839.1 coordinate 204,526,389, forward strand.
ATTTTGGTTTGTGGTGTTTTTTGTGCATTTTTTGGGCCAATGTTGTTCAAAAAGCATCCTGGCTCTTTGTGCTGCAGTCTATGTAAGAGTCAGTGCAGAGGAGGGGGATTCATCTAGCTGCAGATGAAGATGCTGCACAGCGTGCAGAGGAAGTGGAGGGTATAGAGCAAGTAGTGTGACTGGGCAGACCCCCCATGTGATGGAGACAATCACCCCCAACCCTAAATCCATCATTGCCAATGACACCCCTGCACTTCCAGTGCCTGCGAGACTTGCCAGCTTTTCTAGGGGTGTGGAAGATCTCCCCCTTTTCTGGGGTGATAGATAGATTAGATATGCAAGGGACTCACCACTATTGCTTGGAAAGGAGTGAAGGTAAAGCAATCACAGTGGCATACCAGCTCTGATATGAAGGTGAAGCAATCACAGTTTCTGAGGGGAAGCTGCTGATAGAAACCAATATCTGAGACTGCTTGGTGCTGAAGCCAAAAAAGAGAGCAAGACAGTGTTGTATTTGCAGGCCAACCGGACACCTGGATAGCAACCAAGAACTATGGAAATTGTGGTAGAAGATCGTTCCTGACCCTGGACTAGACTGGGTCAGATGAACTGAGTACTCCCATGCAGCATATTGTAAGTGAGGCTAGCCTCAGTGCTCCCTGAGGAAAGGGTTAAAAACTGCGTGTTAGCAGGCCTGCTATAGCAGATAGAGATCATATTGCATACACTGATGTATTCCGAATGATGAACAGCATATGGGGTGCATATAAATAATGCCAAAAACATCACATAATCAAAACTGTCGAATTTTTATTACATCCACAGCATACAGGCAACGTTTTGACCGCTGCTGCGGTCTTTATCAAACAAGTTTTGATGCTCAAAACGGGCTTATGGACTGCAATATTTAACAGGACGTTCTACATGAACTAGATTTTATAAGAAACTGTATTGGAGTGTTAACCCCTAAGAGGAAGCTGTACCATTTATTCCATAACCAGACATTGTGTGAAACGGTTCTGATAATAGTTGAGTTATTGATATCGTCCTTCTGGAATTATTTCATATTGTGCACAGAGTATTAGGGCTTATTCAGACGTGCGTAAATCGGCCATGTTTTCACGCCCGGATGATATACGCTGTCCCTCCCACTCACCAGCTCTCTGCTTCTCTTCTCCCCTCCGTGCGGTTTGCAAATGGGAGTGGGCGTGACAGGGGTGGAGCTAAGCTCCCGACCCTTGCCCATAGACAGCAATGGGAGTGGGTGGGACCGAGCGGAGCTTAGCTCTGCCCCGCCTGGCCCCTCCCATTGCAAATGCAAGAGGGGGAGGAGAGAGGCAGAGAGCTGGTGAGTGGAAGAGAAGGGGGGACTGCTTAGATGGAAGCGTATATCAGGTGGCCGGTAAAACACCAGCCGATATACGCTCGTGGGAATAAGCCCTTAGACTGTATTTACATGGGAGATATTAATGTGTGATTTCTGTGCAACTGTCAGACGCACAGAACTCACACACTGAAAGCAATTAGAAATTTTCGCTCGCACCGGTCACATGAGATTGATAAATTGCAGCATGTCCTATTTTGGAGCGATTCCAGTCTGAGAATAACCCATTATTTCCTATGGGTGCATAAAAAAAAAAATTACTTCGCATTTGCATGCGAGTGTGATGCATTTTTTTCAACTACTGCTATAGCATGCTTCGCTTTCTCACAGATGTTAAAACCTGCGCAAAAAATGCACATACTGTGATGGGAATCACAGGTCTTTAATATTGAGTTGCATTAATTAATGCAGTACGAAATCTTAAGTAAGGCGAGTGCGATACAGGTCCGATTTCCTTAGACCTACATTGCACTAGGCCGTGTAAATGCAGTCCAATCCTTAGGACTTTGTAAAATGTGAAATGACAAGACTTAACATTGATATTCTTGGAATTAGCGAATTGCACCGGACAAGTAATGGACATTTTCAGTCCGATGACTTCACATTCACTATGCCAAACATGAGGAAATCAAGAGGAATAGAGGAGTCTTTATTACAAGCAAGCGGACCTCAAAGGCAGTAGAAAGTTTTAGAACAATCAGCGACCGTATCATTGCTATCCAGATACTTGGTAAGCCAGTGAACATCTCAATCTTACAGGTCTATGCCCAATGACGGATGCCAATGAGGAAACCATTGAGGATTTTTATGCCGCAGTCCAGAAAACTCTAAACGAAGTGCCAAAGAAGGACATCATTTAGATTATGGGCGACTTCAATTCTAAAGTCGGCAGCCAGCCAGAAGCAACCATCACAGGAAGATTTGGGATAGCTGAAAGAAATTAAGTTGGTGATCGCCTGGTACAGTTCTCCCAAGAAAATCGTCATAGGATAACAAACACATGGTTTATGCACCCCAAACTCCGACTCTACACATGGACATCTCCCAATGGCTTCCATCGAAATCAGATTGATTACATCCTATGTAATCATCGTTGGAGAGGTTCAGTCGCTGCGGCTCTGATCATGAACTCCATGCAGCTAAGATCAAAATCAAATTCTGTAGCATTAAGAAATGCGCTCCATTGAGAAAACTTGAGCCCTTAAGGAGTTACTTTAGTAGGTCTGGTCACTGGCTGATCATGGGTGGTGACAGGTGCCATTACTTGACATCAATTACTATGCTATAAATTTGTTGACATTTTGTTCAAAATATGGGCTATGTTATGGGCTAGTGGGTCATGTCATGGCTCCCAGTAAAACCATTAGTCCCTACACTAAACAGGAGTTCAGCAACATAACCAAACAAAACCTAAAACGCAAACCTATCTTGCAGCTACAACACATAGAACCTGGTCACACTACACACAGAGAGAGAATGAGAACAGAGACAGCTGACCATACCTACACCTGAGAAGACGGCTCTTATGTGTATTGACCTGAAGTGATTGGCAGACCGGAGACATACACACGCCCAGCAAGCACAATCCCCCACACCTGAGCAGGAAAGCTCCAGAGCACTTGTAGAACCACAGATCTCAGGAGACAGACGTGACAAGTATGATCTGCACTTTACACTGACATGCCAAAAGTCATGGGATAGTGGTATGTAATATGATGATGAAGTGGTATTACCTCAGGTGATGCTCGGGAGCGCCCTCACCTGTATACTGGCGCCATACTGATGTGCGATGTGTTCTCATGGGATAGGTTAGGTCTACTGGTGTGCCTTAACACATCAATTATGCCTCTATTGACCCTGCACCAAACCTCAAGTACAGAGATATATGAGAGAGAGAGAAATAAGTAGATATGAGATATTGGATAGATTATATAAGGGAGATAGATTATATAAAAGAGATAAATAGATAATTCCCACCTGTCACATTGAGCAGGGTGCCAGCCCTGTGTCCAGAGATTTCGCCACCATGATGTAGAAAGGTGACTTCACAGTAATAATAGCCGGTGTCTAAGAGAATCACGTTGTGTATGGTGATCTGGGCCGATCTGGTGTTGATGAAAAGGTCTGTATTTGCTCTGGAGATCCGTCCGGTGAAATCCTTATTGCTATCAGACACTTCTGGCCCATACCTCACTAGATGTCTGTACCACTTGTAGGTACCAATAATGGCCTCTACTCCAGAGATGTTGTACGTACACGGTAAGGTGGCATCGCTGCTTGGGGTGGCATGTACCTCGGGGACCTGAAACACCTGGATCTCCTGAAAGAGGAATCCTGACAGACAGACAGGGAAATTTCTCATCAGGGAACATTTTGATGACAATTTCCTGGCAGCTTATCATATGCATCTATATCCATATATAACACAACATTTTCATATATATCCACAAATAATATATATAGCACATATCCATATATATATTATGTTACTGAACACAGCCACATGTCACATTTGCTTCCAACCTGAGTATCCATGGATGGTATGATTACTCATCACTGACACTCCTGTTCCACACATGACCAAAGCCTGGACTGTCCTTACCTTGTAGAGATCCCAAGATAAGGATGAGTGCTGCCAGTTTCTTCATCTTACTGTATAAAATAGAGATGAAGACAGAGGAGATGAAGAAGAAGAGTGGACAATAGAGATAAAGGAGAAGATTTGACCGTGGAGATGAAGGAGAAGAGTGGATGTTGGAGATGACTGTTTTCAGCTGCCTCAGAATACGCTGTAGAGAATTAGGAAATGGAACAAAGAAACCGGAAGAGACAAACCACGAAACAGAAGATGATCTGAGTACCAAACCCACAGATCACCGCCTGCCCCACTGAGTCTACATCTTGGCCTTCCATGTGCTCCTTGCCACAACAAATCCAGATGTCAGGGGTTCTACCACATGTCCTACACTCTGTCACTGTCCTCATGACCTCTGTTGACGGTGTTATCATTGGCTCAATAAGTCAACCATGACTCCTGGAGAGCTCGGGCCGGGATCACAACAGTGATAGAGCCTGGATATAATCACTGATAAATCTTATTACCCCCTGACTGGAGGCTCCACCACAATCCTCACATGACCCTGGGTCTAGAGCGCAGTTAATATCTTACACCTCCTCCTCATATACCACTCCCATTACCCAATGCAAGTGGGATTCAGTGGAAGGTCCAACGGAAGGAGAGCTGGAGAGGATCTGCTACAGTGCAGGAGCCAAGTGTAGGTAGGGCTGTAGGAGGAAACCCCATCAGGTGTGCGCAGGGTTAGCTCTGCTGGATGAGGATGCACAGTACAGAGCAAATACCACCATCCTACCACAGGAAAGATCGGGATGTCTCTGTTCTCTACAGTGAGTGGACAGAAAACTCTCTGACCAAGGAGAGAGTATATATCTGTATACAGTGAGATCCCCCTAGTGGGGGCTGCAGACAGCAAAACTTTATCATGTGACTCTCTAGCCATGCCAGGGATTAGCCATGCCCTCCATTAGCCACTTCACCCCCTAAACATCAGGAATTAGGGAGATATATTAGCACATGTACCTTGCTTCCCCCATATACTCATATTGATAAAATACGCAAATACCGAGGTCCCTCCTACACTGTGATGCAGGTGACATTTTCATGAGGGGGGATTCTCACTATTATACTAATATGTTTCTCATATCAGCCTAGGCAAACACGTGTATGTGTGTGTGTGTATATATATATATATATATATATATACTGATATATCTTCCTCTTTAGTCGATCACAAGCATCTAAATGGTTAACTCAGTTCGTGTTATACACTGGTATGTGGATAGGGTCATATGCTCTCTATATTCTGTCACGGCTTAGCAAATGTCTAGAAATAATGATTTCTAATCCTCCACACATATAAAAAAAACTGCTAGGACAGTCTATACAGAACTAAGTTTCTATTCCTGGGAATTACGTGTTTGGAGTGACACGCCTTGAGGTGTTAACATATGTTATACCATTAGCACCTAGAGCCAATCATGAGTTCTTATGATTACAGGGGGCATGTAAACATATATATATATTGGCTGCTTTGTAATAAACTCAGAAGAGCTTTCATTGTCGGATGATACAGACTGTGTCATGTGTCAGTGATCTGTGTACACAGCCTCTCATTTAATTTGGACCAGGCAATAAAACACGCTAAGAAATCTCTGATGATTTCTCTAACATCAATTTCTGCTCACATCCCCTACTCTCGAGGACTCATGAGTACTATTCCTTTATTAGACTGAGTTTCACAAAGACTTACATTTCTTAGCTATACCCAGCTCACCTATAGGTAGTTTCATAGATGCATAGAGGATCAAGGCGGCACTTTTAACAGCACAACGGGACGATTCCAGATACAGGACCGCAAAATCATTCAACTTTATCTACATTTCCATCTAAATTCTGTGCAGCCCTCAGTCACAGTATACAGGTAAGTATCCACAGTCCAGTCACTGACCAATCACAGAGGAGGGATCAGAGTCATGTCACTGAGGTGTGTCAACTGACAACCTTACTGAACACAAATTATACTCCCCCCACTGTGTAATATCAGGTGTATTGAAGCCCATGAAAAGGAGATACAGAGGAAACCCCAGATATCTACTGCAGAAATGGAGACCAATAGTAGTAGTTGATCAATGAGCATCTATTTCAATATTTTTCCATTTCTTTCCAGTGTTTTAGTAGACCAAACAGTTCTACCTTGTGTCCCCCAACACCCCCGTCTGCTCATAGATTGTAAGCTCGTGCCCCCTCTATTTCCTTGCAAATTGTAAGCTCTTGTCTTCCCCTATTTCCTTATAGATTGTAAGCTCATGTCACCCATACTTCTTCATAGATTGTAAGCTCTTGTGTTCCCCTATTTCCTATAGATTGTAAGCTCTTGTGTCCCCCTATTGCCTCGTAAACTGTAAGTGCAGCATCCCATATTGATACCACGGACACCTGACATACGTGGGGAGCTGGGAGGGTATAGTGCTGACATGTCACGGTGGCACTTACCAGACTCCTTCCTGGAGGGACACACACAGCCAGTGCCAGAGTAGCACTGCAGGCCACCTGGGACACCCCTAGGATAGGGAATGCCGACTAAACAGGATAACAGGGAGTAAGTGGTCAAGGGTGACGCCACTGTTCCTTCACACACCAGTATGACCCTCGGCGGATAATAAATTCAGCCACAGACAGTTCTGGAGTACCACGGGTCTCTAGGAATGGTTAGAGCCCTGCAAACTCTACTTGAAACTTGGCAACAAATATTACAAGGCAGTTCACGTTTAGACTTCACAGTGCAGGTGGAGCATTAGACTTAAAGAGAAAATGTAGTACCTCCACGCGCCTCTCATAGGCTCAAAAACGCACGTGTGTGACCAGAGATTATTACATTGCAGTACCTTCCCTCCGGTCTTGTAGATGCGTGTTTTTCTGTGACGTCTGATGTCTGTTTATATTTCCTCTGATTTATGAAGCGCCACGGAATATGTTGGCGCTATGTAAAGATTATAATTGTGTCCTGCGGCTGCTGTTACTGGACATCATTTATAAGCGTTCTCCCCGGGACCCCTGCAAGTAGGAGCCGCAGACCTCCAGTTCACCCCTGTATCTTAGAGGTTCCCCGCACTCCAGATGGCAGTGCCATAGTGATCGCACCCCATATAACAGTAAGATGTTGTCACTCTTATATGTTGTAGATCTCTCTAAACTTTATTATCAGCAATCCACAGACAATGTGACGTCTCCTTCTGATGCTCCGGCCTTCCTCTAACAGTCAAATTGTTTAGGAAGAAGATGAGCATTATAACTATAAGTATCACCCGCCGTGTAGACATGATGGCCATCACTAATGTGAAGGTTCTGTATCAGTTCACACCTCTCAGTCATATAACTCTGATCCTCCTCTCTGATTGGCGGAGTCTTTGGTATGATATGACTCTGTAGAGATCCAGTAAGGCCCCTGTGACATCATCTGGTTCTGTGGGGGAGGAGCTTTCTCTATGGTATGATACTGTACAGAGCCATCTCCTGATAGGTAGAGGGCCCCGCCTTCTCTGACATCATATGGTTCTGTGGGGGAGGAGTTTTCTCTATGGTATGAGATGTGTTCTGTTGGTTTTCCATCACGTTGTGAGAAGTCTCCACATTCTGGAAAGACACGATCAGAAGAAAGCCATCTTTAGTCTGCACCGATCACAATGTGGGGAGAACATCCCAAGACCGTTCTTGCACACGGTTATTACAAATCATCATCTCGATTTGAACCACTCAGAACTCCCGTTTAATGACACTCAGATACAGAAAATAGATATACATGGAAACGGAAACTCCAAAAGTTTTGTTGCACAAGATCAAAAAAGTTTTCCCCCTCAGAGGTGTCAGGTAGCCCCCTTTGTCGCTGGACACACATGGAGCCTGTAGTCAAGTTCCTACCGTACACCTTGTAGCGGATCACGACTGACTGATGCAAGGGCTTCTGGGATGCCGCAGATCACGGTGGGTGGTAAGGGGGGCATGTAGACTCTAACACCCCACAAGGATACATATCACAAAGTGTAAGGTCCGGGGAACGTGGGGGCCAAGGAAGAAGTTCACTATCATCACCACCGACACAGCTAATCCATCTGTGTGGTAGTCGCTGCTCACTTCTGACTTCATTGTGACAATGGGGAGGGGCCGTCCTGTTGGGATTTCCTGTTCTGGCTGCGGCAGACGTAATATCTGTAGGACGTCCGGGATTGTTTCCTCATAGAAAAGGCAGGGGCCGTACACTCTCCTACAGATTTACAGGTTATAGCGCAAAATACATTCACCTTGGGGGAATCGCACATACGCTCCACATAGACAGGTGGGTTTCCCCTCCCCCACATTCTAAGATTACGTTTTTTGCCAGAAAGATGCAAGACGGCTTCATCACTAAACACTAAAGACTCCATGAAACTATCACTTTCCATTAGATTGCATACTGCCGCAGAATGAACGTCGCCGCACTTTGACGTCCGGTTTCCCGGCCGGTAACAATTGCAATCAGTAGGGATAACATCGTAGAATCTCCCACACGGTCGGCGGCGGGATGTCCAATTCTCTGCTCACTCTAATGATGGATCTCTGAGGACTTCGTGTGACACTTACATGGACGCACTTCGCTGTTTCCATGCTTACTGGTGGTCGGACGGATGATTTTCACTTATAGATGCAATTTTTTCCCTTAAGATTGCAGTATAACCTACAAATTATGCGCCCGTTAGGTGGATCTTCCCCAAACTTTGATCAATAAGGAGGTTGCACACTAATAATAGACCGGTAGACGTGAAAATTTCCCTAGTAACAACTATGATGGAATACAATTTCTTGGGCCTCATTTAGTAAAACAGTCCAACAGTAAGATGGTCCATGTAACCCACAGTAACCAATCACAGCACAGCGTGATTGGCTGCTGTGGGCAACAAGAACGTCTTACTGTCAGACAGTTTTGCTAAATGAAACATTTTGAGTTTCTGCTTCCATTGATATAAAATGTATGTATCTGAATGTCATTAAAGGTGAGTTATGGGGGGGTCACATCGGGAAGATCATGTGTAATAACCCGGTATTTACCCCCAGATTGTCAAGGTCATGGGTCCTCAACTATAAGGGCTAATGCCCACGGCGGAAATCTGCGATGTTGTCCAGCAGCTCTTAGGTTCTATTGAACCTAATAGGTCAATGTTCACGGTGCGGAAAGAAAACACGGCACGCTCTATTTGCCGCAGGAATACGCGCGGCCGACTTTCATTGCAGTTAATGGAAGCCGGCAGTCACACTATGCTTCCGCTGTAGCACATCGGACGTATCGCGTGAATACGTGTCCTTGCCCACTGACGGCCATGTCATCCGGCACTGCTGGTGTGTGCACATATGTGCAGGTCCGCCAGGTGGGATGCGTCCAGCGGATCCGGGCAGTATAGAGGTTTTGGGAGGTGCCGTGGTGGACTACACTGCGATATTCTGCTGGCGGAGTCCGTCACGGCCGTGGGCATGGGGCCTCAGGCTTCGTTGATAGCATTGGTTTGCAATATGGGGAAGAGAGACTTTACAGGACCCCTAGGGCTCCTGGGCCCGATGTGACCACATCCTCTGCACACCCTATACTTACTCCCCAGGATCAGTTATAAATACTACTATATATCACCTCTGATTATAAAATGATATCATGTATTTGACTGTAATAACATTATACCACATATAACTTACTCTTCCACTGTAGACCTTGGGGCTGAAGAGAAGAAGCTATTAGACATTGCCATGTACCGCAAAATTTAGCAACCCCCCCATCATGTATTATATAACGTCTGTGCTATGTCGGCTGCTCTCCCCATTTTCCCGTTTTCTGTACGCAGTATTTATCACCCCAACAATAATCCCCTTGTTTGGAGATTCTATAACATCCAAACACCAAAAGGACAACAACAACGATGATCCCGGATACAGATCCCAGAATGCTGATATAGGGGGTCTCATACGGGGACGGTGACCCTGAAAATCCTAGCAAAAAGCGCTACAAAGTCACGTGACTTTGTAGCATAAAATCGCAATATCGGCGTGAGAAAACACAGCTGCGATATAGCAGCGATTTTCTTGCAGCGATATCGCTGTCGCCCGTGTGAAATAGGCCTTATTCCTAATTCTGCGGAATCATTTTCCTGAGCATGGATATTTATAGTATTATAACATGTATTGGACTGTAATAACCTATCATGTATCTGACTGTAATACTACTATTATATCACCTATGATTATAACATTATATCATATGTCTGACTATAATAACATTATACAACATATAACCTACTCTTCCACTGTAGTCCTTGGGGCTAAAGAGAAGACGCTATTAGACATTGCCATGTCCCCTACATTTTGCACCTCCCCCTTCTGTATATTATATAACATCTGTGCTATGTCGGCTGCTCTCCCTATTACCCTGTTCTCTGTATGCAGCATTTATCACCTCCACAATAATCACCTTGTTTGGAGATTCTATAACATCCAACCACCAAGAGGATGACAACAACGATGACCCCGAGTACAGCCCTCACGATGATGATATAGGGGGCCTCGTATGGGGACGGTGACTCCAGCACATCTATAGAAGAGAGAATCAGTGGTCACCAGATGGAGCAGGACTGGACTCTTATTACATCCTCCTGCAGGACTTCTCCTGCTCTGCACCGATTCTATGGAACTCACTGCCGCTGACCATCGGAAGGACTCTATCACAACTAGCATCACTCTGCACTGTATATCCTTACTAGCTCAGATACTGGCTAGTGACATGCAGCTTCCTGCACCTGTATATTATGTCACTTCTCCCATTCTATTAGACAGTGATCCCTTATGTCAGCAGGGTGCTGTAGACTGTTAGCTCTTATGGTCGGTTGGGTCCTCATGGTCGACAAGAACAAGGTCCTTTCCTCTACTTGTTTTCTCCTGTAGAGTGTGAGCTCTTATGGTCAGTGTGTAAGCTCTTGTGATCAGTGGGTCTTCTCTCTATTCCATAGAGTGTGAGGGTCAGTGCTTTATACTAATGCGTAGTATATATGTGTTTGTCACCCAATCCGAGGACAGGCTGCAACCCTCAATTATGCCTCTACTGACTGTGCACCTATCCTCAGGTAAAACTCTGTTCATCATCTCACCTGTCACATTTAGGCATTACACCATCCAATGCAGGCCTCTATAAATGGCTATTTATGTTCCTTTATCCTCCTTTTTGTATCTTAAATGTGAAATGCTATGAACACTCCTGTGGACTTTAAACCTGTTTGGTGCAGGAAGCTTTGATGTAACTGTGAAATGTGTATGCGACTTGTCAATTCTTTGTATAAGATAGAGGTCTAACGTGTATATTGGTTTTAGTTATACAGAACAATGCTAATTGCATTAACTACAATTCCCTTTGTATAGGTTTGTTTGAACTCTGTTCCTATACATTGTATCGCCATGAATCTGTTGAGTCTTGTTTTGGTAATCCTGTGATACAATCAGCATTGTCTAGGGAATTGAGTTGTTGATTCTGAACCTTTGATCAATGAAGTTGGCTACTTCAGATGGTGGGGGGTCTCAGATTGATAACATCTTGGTTGCAAAGCTTGGAGAATATGGCCTATGACTCAGCAAGTTATAGTGTATAAAATAGGATACAAATCGTAATGCATCAGAAGCATCTTGTACCTGTAAGGTGAAGACGATCTCTTACAGTGTTGGTCCATGAAACCTGTCTGCTTTGCACTGTGGCTTCTCCAGTGAAAAAGATGAACTCCAGGCAGGAGTGTTTAAGCTTGTAAGTATGTCTTGTAAGTCTTTTGTATTGTTAAGTGTGTTTATGTTTTATCACTTCCTATATGTATTTTACCTGTCATTGGAAACATTTACGCAATATCACCTATTTTTATGTAATTGTTTTATCGTATTCATTTATTCATTTGTATTAATACATTGTGTTGTATCAACCCACTTGTCCTTCTTTAAAGCCGCATCCGAACTCGGTGTTTGCCAGTTGGCAAAACAGAAAGCTATAAGAAATATGAGATAGAGATAGATATGCAGCGTCCGAGGAGGGGTGCGATACCCATAACAACTTACATTTTCCCAGACATTAACTCTTTTTATACCTGCAAGCATCCAATACACATACCGTATATACCGGCGTATAAGGCGACGGGGCGTATAAGACGACCCCCCAACTGTCACCTTATACGCTGGTATACAGTGGAGAAAAAAAAAAAATTTATTACTCACCTCCCACGGCGTTCTGTCGCGCTCCGGCAGGATGTCGCTCGCTCCGGCAGGCTGTCGCTCGCTCCTCGTCCCCGGCGCAGCATAGCTTTCTGAATGCGGGGCTTGAAATCCCCGCTTCCAGAAAGCTAATACACACGCCGGCAGCCATGACATCTTTGAATGGCTGTGATTGGCTAAAGCACACGTGGCTTCAGCCAATCACACTATTCAATGACATCATTGAATGGGTGTGATTGCTAACACGTGCGCCTTCAGCCAATCACAGCCATTCAATGATGTCATTGAATAGTGTGATTGGCTGAAGCCACGTGTGCTTTAGCCAATCACAGCCATTCAATGATGTCATGGCTGCCGGCGTGTGTATTAGCTTTCTGGAAGCGGGGATTTCAAGCCCCGCATTCAGAAAGCTATGCTGCGCCGGGGACGAGGAGCGAGCGACAGCCTGCCGGAGCGAGCGACATCCTGCCGGAGCGCGACAGAACGCCGTGGGAGGTGAGTAATAAATTTTTTTTTTTTACACTTTTTTTTTTTTTGTATTACCGGCGCATAAGACGACCCCCGACTGCAGAGCAGATTTTTCGGGGTTCAAAAGTCGTCTTATACGCCGGTATATACGGTATCTTGATGCACTCCCCAAACAAGACACTGACAAGACATTGACATGAGACAGACATAGAACATTCTGGAGGAGCCCCACTAACTCTGGGCCACGATAGATAGATAGATAATTCCCACCTGTCACATTGAGCAGGGTCCCGGGCCCGTGTCCAGTTGTTTCTCCACCATGTATAAGAGTGACTTCACAGTAATAATAGCTGGTGTCTGCGGGAATCACGTTGTGTATGGTGATCTGGGCCGATCTGTTGTTGATGAACTGGTTTGTATCCAGCATGGAGATCCGGCCGGTGAAATCTTCACTGCTATTAGACACCTCCAGCTCTTTCTTCACCAGATGTCTGTACCACTTGTAAGAACCAACAGTCGCCTCCTCTTCTCCAGAGATGTTGTAGGTACACGGTAAGATGGCATCACTGCTTGAGGTGGCATGTACCTCGGGGACCTGAAACACCTGGATCTCCAGGGAAAGGAATCCTGACAGACGGAGGAGGGAAATTTCTCATCAGGGCACTTTTCGACGCCAGTTTTTTGGCAGCTTACCATATAACATATGCATGTATATATCCATATATAACACATCTTATTATTATTTATGTACAAATATATATCCACATATAAGATGTAAGGGCTCATTCACAATGGTGAGAAAATCAGGCGAGAATGAGTGAAAACTAGAGATGAGCGAGCACCAAAATGCTCGGGTGCTCGTTGCTCGAGTCGAACTTTCCGCGATTCTCGAGGGTTCGTTTCGAGTAACGAACCCCATTAAAGTCAATGGGCGACTCCAGCATTTTTGTATATGACCCATGCTCCACTAAGGTTTTCATTGGTGAAAATCTGGAAAACCCAAGAAAGTGATGGAAAAGACACAGAAATGGATAGGGCAAGCGAGGGGCAACATGCTGGGCTGCATTTCAGGTTCCCAGGTCCCACTATTAAGCCACAATAGCAGCAAGAGTGCCCCCCCCCCTAACAATTTTTACTTCGGACAAACCCTCATTAGCAAGGCACACCTTAGCTAAGCACCACACTACCTCCAACTAAGCACAAGCACTGCCTGCGGGACACATACGCTGCCTCTTCTCCTAGGTTACATGCTGCCCAACCCCACCCCCCACCCCCGCACGACCCTGCGTCCACAGCGCACACAAAAGTGTCCCTGCGCAGCCTTCAGCTGCCCTCATGCCACATGCTGGCCTCATAGCCACACCACCCTCATGTCTATTTATAAGTGCGTCTGCCATGAGGAGGAACTGGAGGCACCCACTGCAGAGGATTGGCAGGGCCAGGCAGCGACCCTCTTTAAAAGGGGCGAGGCGATAGCCCACAATGCTGTACAGAAGCAATGAGAAATCCAATCCTGTGCCACCTCCGTCAGGAGCTGCAAACGGGCATAGCAATGGGGAATCCATGTGCCACACAGTATTCATTCTGTCAAGGTGTCGCATAGCTCAATCGACACTGCAAGGGGAAAGCCGTCTGCGCTCTGCCCCCTACCCAAGTCAGTCAGTGTCTTTGTGCCAGACAGGTCACACACCGCGATGGGAATTAAGTTTGCACCAACAGCATAGGTGGGTCCTAGGAAACCCAAGATATGAACCAAAAATTGATCTGAGCGGCCAAACATGGCAGACTTGCACCGCGCCCACGACATAGGCCTCGGCCCACAGCTTCAGCAGTCCTAGGCTGGAAGCGGACTTTCACTGCACCCAGGACATAGGCCTCTGCACAAACCCTCAGCAATCGCGGGCCTACAGCGGACTCCAATGCTAGCGTAGCTGTGAACGTCTCATTAGCGCTGTATTGCTCCTGTAGTTTGTCCCAATGCAGTGCCCCGGATAGTAGAGCTAATGTCAGATTAAACGCAGGTGGGCTTCGGCCCACACTGCATGCCCCAGTCAGACTGGGGTTTTCTATAAGTAGTCACAGGCATGTACAACTCCGCAATGGGAATTCCGTGTGCACCCACAGCATGGATGGCTCCCTGAAACCCACCGGCGGTACATAAATATATCCCATTGCAGTACCCTGGACAGCAGAGCTAACGTTAGATTAAATGCAGGTGGGCTTCAGCCCACACTGCATGCCCCAGTCAGACTGGGGTTTTTTATAAGTAGACACAGGCAGTTACAACTCCCTATTGTGAAGTCCGTGTGGACCGACAGCATGGGTGGGTCCCAGGAAGCCACCGGCAGTACATAAATAAATCCCATTGCAGTGCCCTGCACAGCAGAGCTAACGTCAGATTAAATACAGGTGGGCTTCGGCCCACACTGCATGCCCCAGTCTGACCGGGGTTTTAATACATAGACACAGGCAGGAACAACTTCCCTATGTGAAGTCCCTGTGGACCCACAGCATGGGTGGCTCCCTGGAACCCACCGGCGGTACATAAATACATCCCACTGCAGTGCCCTGGACAGCAGAGCTAACGTCGGATTAAATACAGGTGGGCTTCGGCCCACACTGCATGCCCCAGTCAGACTGGGGTTTTTTATAAGTAGACACAGGCAGGAACAACCCCCCTATGTGAAGTCCCTGTGGACCCACAGCATGGGTGGCTCCCTGGAACCCACCGGCGGTACATAAATATATCCCATTGCAGTGCCCTGGACAGCAAAGCTAACGTCTGATTACATACAGGTGGGATTCGGCCAAGAATGTTTTCATTGTTGGAGGAGGAGGGGGATGTTTTTGAGGCAGTACGTGTCATGTCCCCGTGTCCGTGGTTATATGCACCTTACCAGTAACCGTGTTGGTTGGATAGTGGTCGCGATTGTGGACCTATTAGCGCGGTTTTATTTCGTTGGTTTTCGGAATGTGGCCAGGATTAAGTGGGCCGTGGTGGGGGGCTTTCTTATTGTGTCGTTTAAGGTGAAATTCTTGGACTGCCGCCAGACGGACCACTGCAAAAGCATTTGCCAAGAATGTTTTCAGTGTTGGAGGAGGAGGACGGGGATGTTTTTGAGGCAGTACGTGTCCTGTCCCCGTGTCCGTGGTTATATGCACCTTCCCAGTGACCGCGTCGCTGAAAAGTTGTCGCGCCTGGGTACCTAGTAGCGCGGCCTCGCCACCATCATGTCTTTGGGAAGCCTCCGTTTCCACAACCCTGTAACATAGAAGTAGCAGCAGTATAGTCAGACCCCAGTAACAGTTACGTAGAAGCAGTATGGGCAAAGCAGCAGATTCACATTTCCCTGGCAGCAGTGTAGGGAGAGCATAGTATTTGTAACATTTCAGTAGTAGCAGTATAGTCAGACCCCAGTAACAGTTACGTAGAAGCAGTATGGGCAAAGCAGCAGATTCACATTTCCCTGGCAGCAGTGTAGGGAGAGCATAGTATTTCTAACATTTCAGTAGTAGCAGTATAGTCAGACCCCAGTAACATTTACGTAGAAGCAATATGCGCAAAGCAGCAGATAAACATTTCCCTGGCAGCAGTGTAGGGAGAGCATAGTATTGGTAAGATTTCAGTAGTAGCAGTATAGACAGGCCCCAGTAACATTTACATAGAAGCAGTATGGGCAGAGCCCACTATTAGTTACATTTCTGTTATAGCAGTATAGACATGCCCCAGTAACATTTCCGTTGAAGCATTATGGGCAGAGCCCAGTATTAGTAAAATTACAGTAGTAACAGTATACACCAACCAAGGTAACATTTCAGGAGCAGAAGTATCGGCAGACCGAAGTAACATTTCTGTTGCTGAAGTATAGTCAGACCCCTGTAGCATTACTGTAGCAGAAGTATAGGTAGGCAGAACAGAGTTACATTTCTGTAGCAAAAGTGTAGGCCAACCCCAGACACAGTGGTGTACCATGAGTGCAGGCGAAGCCCATAAAAATTACTTGGATTACACTGTAGGCGAGGGCCCGAAAAATTTGTGTACCGACAGTACAAATATACCCGAGAAAAATTGCCCATGCCCAAACCAGAGGGCAGGTGAAACCCATTAATCGCTTAGTGTACTGTGGCTTAATTTTTAACTAGGCTTGGAGGCAGCCCAGTTAAAATAAAAATTGGTTCAGGTGCAAGTTTCAATGATTTAATGAGAATTGAAACAGATAAATATTATTTAGAAAAGTTATATGAGCATTTTGGCCCACAGAAAAATTGCCCGTTCGCAGAGATTACGAGAGGTTTCAGGCGGAGGAGCCGGAGGAGGAGGACGAATATCATACACAAATTGACAAAGGTCTTTAGGTAGTGCTGCTGTCCGCTGGTGGAGAAGAGAAGTCTGGGGAAATCCAGGCTTTGTTCATCTTTATGAGTGTAAGCCTGTCGGCACTGTCAGTTGACAGGTGGGTACGCTTGTCCTTGATGATTCCCCCAGCTGCACTAAACACCCTGTCTGACAAGACGCTAGCTGCAGGGCAAGCCAACACCTCCAGGGCATACAGCGTGAGTTCGGGCCAAGTGTCCAGCTTTGACACCCAGTAGTTGTACGGAGCAGAGGCGTCACGGAGGACGGTGGTACGATTGGCTACGTACTCCCTCACCATCTTCTAACAGTGCTCCCTCTGACTCAGCCTGGACTGGGGAGGTGTGACACAGTCTTGATGGGGAGCCATAAAGCTGGCAAAGGCCTTGGAGAATGTTTCCCTGCCTGCACTGAACATGCTGTCTGATCTCCACGCCTCCCCTTCTACTTGGCCCTCGGAACTGCACCTTCTGCCACTAGCGCTGTCAGATGGGAAGTTTACCATCAGTTTGTCCACCAGGGCCCTGTGGTATTGCATCACTCTCAAACCCTTTTCCTCTTCAGGGATGAGAGTGGAAAGGTTATCCTTATACCATGGGTCAAGTAGTGTGTACACCCAGTAATCCGTAGTGGCCAGAATGCGTCTAACGCGAGGGTCACGAGAAAGGAATGCTAACCTAAAGTCAGCCATGTGTGCCAGGGTACCTGTACGCAACATATGGCTGTCCTCACTAGGAAGATCACTTTAAGTATTCTCCTCCTCCTCCTCAGGCCATACACGCTGAATGGATGAGAGGCAAGCAGCATGGGTACCCTCTGCAGTCGGCCCAGCTGTCTCTTCCTCCTCAGGCTCCTCCCCCTCCACGCGCTGAGATATAGACTTGAGGGTGTTCTGACTATCCAGCGACATACTGTCTTCCCCCGCCTCCGTTTCCGTCCGCAAAGCATCAGCCTTTATGCTTTGCAGGGAACTTCTCAACAGGCATAGCAGGGGAATGGTGATGCTAATGATTGCAGCATCGCCGCTCACCATCAGGGTGGATTCCTCAAAGTTTCCAAGGACCTGGCAGATATCTGCCATCCAGGCGCACTCCTCTGTAAAGAATTGAGGAGGCTGACTCCCACTTCGCCGCCCATGTTGGAGTTGGTATTCCACTATAGCTCTACGCTGCTCATACAGCCGGGACAACATGAGAAGCGTAGAGTTCCACTGTGTGGGCACGTCGCAAAGCAGTCGGTGCACTGGCAGATTAAACCGATGTTGCAGGGTGCGCAGGGTGGCAGCGTCCGCGTTGGACTTGCGGAAATATGCGCTGACCCGGCGCACCTTGCCAAGGAGGTCTGACAAGTGTGGGTAGCCTTTCAGAAATCGCTGAACCACCAAATTAAAGACGTGGGCCAGGCATGGCACGTGCGTGAGGCTGCCGAGCTGCAGAGCCGCCACCAGGTTACCACCGTTGTCACACACGACCATGCCCGGTTGGAGGCTCAGTGGCGAAAGCCAGCGGTCGGTCTGCTCTGTCAGACCGTGCAACAGTTCGTGGGCCGTGTGACTCTTCTCTCCTAAGCTGAGTAGTTTTAGCACGGCCTGCTGACGCTTGCCCACCTCTGTGCTGCCGCGCCGCGCGACACCGACTGCTGGCGACGTGCTGCTGCTGACAAGTCTTGATTGCGAGGTAGAGGTTGCGTTGGAGGAGGAGGAGGAAGGTTTAGTGGAGGTGGCATACACCGCCGCAGATACCAGCACCGATCTGGGGCCCGCAATTCTGGTGGTAGGTAGTACATGAGCGGTCCCAGGCTCTGACTCGGTCCCAGCCTCCAATAAATTAACCCAATGTGCCGTCAGAGAGATATAGTGGCCCTGCCCGCCTGTGCTTGTCCACGTGTCCGTTGTTAAGTTGACCTTGCCAGTAACCGAGTTGGTGAGGGCGCGTACAATGTTGCGTGAGATGTGGTCGTGCAGGGCTGGGACGGCACACCGTGAAAAATAGTGGGGACTGGGGATAGAGTAGCGCGGGGCTGCCGCCGCCCTCATGTTTTTGAATGCCTCAGTTTCCACCAGCCTGTAGGGGAGCATCTCCAGGCTGATCAATTTGGCTATGTGGACATTTAAAGCTTGAGCATGCGGGTGCGTGGCGGCGTATTTGCGCTTTCACTCCAACGATTCTCTTAGCGACAGCTGGACGCTGCGCTGAGAGACATTGCTGGATGGGGCCGAGGGCAGCGGAGGTGAGGGTGTGAGTCCAGGCCGGGAGATGGTCGTGCCTGTGTTGTGAGAGGTGGGTTGGATCTCAGTGGCAGGTTGGGACCCAGGGGGAGAGGCAGTGGCGCAAGCTGGAGGCGGTGAACGGCCTTCGTCCCACCTTGTGGGGTGCTTGGCCATCATATGCCTGCGCATGCTGGTGGTGGTGGCTCCCCGGCTGATCTTGGCGTGACAAAGGTTGCACACCACTGTTCGTCGGTCGTCCGCCGTCTCAGTGAAAAACTGCCACACCTTAGAGCACCTTGGCCTCTGCACGGTGGCTTGGCACGAGGGGTGCTTTGGGAAACAGCTGGTGCATTATTCGCTCTGGCCCTGCCTCTACCCCTGGCCACCCCACTGCCTCTTCCAACCTGTCCTGCGGCTGCAATTGCCTCCCCTTCTGAAGACCTGTCCTCAGTTGGCTTATCACACCAGGTCGGGTCAGTCACCTCATCGTCCAGCGGCTCTTCCTCCGAATCCTCTGTGCGCTCCTCCCTCGGACTTACTGTCCCTACTACTACCTCACTGATAGGCAACTGTGTCTCATCGTCATCGTCCTCCTCACCCACTGAAAGCTCTTGAGACAGTTGCTGGAAGTCCCCAGCCTCATCCCCCGGACCCCGGGAACTTTCCAAAGGTTGGGCATCGGTCACGACAAACTCCTCCGGTGGGAGAGGAACCACTGCTGCCCAATCTGGGCAGGGGCCCGAGAACAGTTCCTGGGAGTCTGCCTGCTCCTCAGAATGTGTCATTTTCATGAAGTGAGGAGGCTGGGAGGAAGGAGGAGCAGCAGCCAGAGGATTCAGAGTTGCAGCAGTGGACGGCGTAGAAGACTGGGTGGTCGATAGATTGCTGGATGCACTTTCTGCCATCCACGACAGGACCTGCTCACACTGCCCATTTTTTAATAAAGGTCTACGACGTGGACCCAAAATTTGTGATATGAAGCTGGGGACCCCAGAAACGTTCCTCTCTCCTACTCCCGCAGCAGCCGGCTGCGATTTACCTGGACCAGGAACTCGTCCGATGCCCACACCCTCACTTGGGACTCCGCGTCCTCGACCGCGACCACGTCCACGTCCTCTACCCCTACCCCTCAGCATTCTGGATTAAGAATCGAGCAGAGACAGAGCGGTGTAAAAATGTTTGTGAATTAAGAAAATTTGTGGCTTTTTGGCGTACACTTAGAGGCAGACTGAGCAGACGCAACGCAAAGTGCGGACAGAAAAATATTTAAATGAAGGCTGCACTTAGGCCTTGCTGTGCACTATGCAGTTTGAATTGACGTGAAGTCCCACAGGCCACGCAGGCAAATGCACTGGGTCACCGGTAGTTGTAAAAAGGATTTCTGTTTTAAATCTCCTGTTTTTTCTAGGCAATGCCGGCTGAGGCTATGCAGTGTGTATTGCACTTTCAATGTATGGGTGCCTGACACACCGTGCAATTCTCAGACAAGACAGCACGCGTATAACACAGAGCGGCGTAGAAAATTTGTGGTTTCTTGGCGTACACTTAGAGGCAGACTGAGCTGACGCAACGCAAAGTGCGGACAGAAAAATATTTAAATGAAGGCTGCATGCAGGCTCTGCTGTGCAATACTGAGGTACTACAACTCCCAGCAACCAAGTTAAATGCACACAGTCACAGGTTGCCCTAAGAAGAACCGTTGGGGTTCTTGTAGACAGGATTCTACACTACCACTGTCCCTGCCTGACCAATACTGCCCCTATACTCAAGTACAGCCTGCAGCCTGAGAACGCTATAGCCTGCACGCCCGATATACATAGAAAAAAAAAATGTGCAAAACTGCTCACAGCAGCCACAACAGTAATGCACTAGGTGAGCTGTGGCCCTAAGACGGACCGTTGTGGTTCTTGAAAACGCTAACACTGTTCCTATAGCAGCAGCAATTTTCCTGATCTCTCTTAGCGTGTGTCTGTGGCGAGCCGTGGGCGGGGCTGATTTAAATACTCGGGGTCACTTGATCTCGCCAGCCACTCACTGCAGGGGGGTGGGATAGGGCTGGAACGTCACAGGAGGAAGTTGTAATGCCTTCCGTGTGTTTCTATTGGCCAGAAAAGGGCGAAAAATTCTCAGGGAAGGAAATGTAATTGAGTCGAGTGCCGCGTGGTGCTCGTCTCGAGTAACGAGCGTCTCGAACACCCTAATACTCGAACGAGTATCAAGCTCGGACGAGTGCGCTCGCTCATCTCTAGTGAAAACGCATGATTATGAAACCAATGAATTTCAATGGTTTCATTCTTATTCTTATCTTGATGCACTCCCCAAACAAGACACTGACAAGACATTGACATGAGACAGACATAGAACATTCTGGAGGAGCCCCACTAACTCTGGGCCACGATCGATAGATAGATAGATAGATAGATAGATAGATAGATAGATAGATAGATAGATAGATAGATAGATAGATAGATAGATAATTCCCACCTGTCACATTGAGCAGGGTCCCGGTCCCATGTCCAGTTATTTCTCCTCCATATACAAAAGTGACTTCACAGTAATATTTGGCGGTGTCTGAGGGAATCACGTTGTGTATGGTGATCTGGGCCGATCTGTTATTGATGAACTGGTCTGTATTCAGTCTGGAGATCCGTCCGGTGAAAACTTTACTGCTATTAGACACCTCTAGCTCTTTCTTCACCAGATGTCTGTACCACTTGTAAGAACCTACAGTCACCTCCTCTGCTCCAGAGATGTTGTAGATACACGGTAAGGTGGCATCACTGCTTGAGGTGACATGTACCTCGGGGACCTGAAACACCTGGATCTCCAGGGAGAGGAATCCTGACAGACAGACGGGGGAATTTCTCATCAAGACACTTTTCGACGCCAGTTTTTTGGCAGCTTAACATATAACATATGCATGTATATATCCATATATAAGACATCATATTTTCATTTATGTACAAATATATATCCGCATATAAGATGTAAGGGCTCATTCACACTGGCGAGAAAATCAGGCGAGAGTGAGTGAAAACGCATTAGTATGAAAGCAATGAATTTCAATGGTTTCATTCTCATTTGCGATGTTTTCACTCCTGCGATGCTGCTTGAAAAAAAAATCGCAGTATGTTCTTTCTTTTTGCAATATTGCCCATTGTTTCCAATGGGGCCGACGGCAGCAGTGCTGGCCCCGTTCAAAGCAATGAGACAAGATTTTGATCCCCTGCGGCAGCTGTGACAGCTGCCTCAGGGGATTCCTTCAGGCAAATTCAGATGTTTTACCTTGTTCTCACTGGGCTAGCGGCAGCACCGCTGGCCCCATTGAAAATAAAGGGAATAGATCATGATCTTCTGTCACTGCTGTGACAGCAATGGGGAATTCCTTCATCCCCACAGTGAGTCCCCTCATCAATGAACACTGTGACAGCACAGCAGGGTGTACAGTGATGAGGCGACTCCCTGCGGGGATGAAGGAATCCCCTGTCACAGCAGTGTCAGTGGATCGCGCTCTTCTCCCATTGCTTTCAATGGGGCCGGCAGTGGGATGAAGGGACTTCTGCAGTGATGCAAGGCTGTTTTCACATGATGAGTTTCCCATGGATTGCAAGGGAGATATCTGGACTTGAATTATGGTGTGCAGGAGCCCTAACACATAAACCACATATCTATATATATATAACATGTTACTGAACATCAGCCACATATCACATTTGCTTCCAACCTGTCCATGGATTGTATTACTGCGCATCACTGACACCCATGTCTAAAGCTGAACTGTCCTTACCTTGTAGAGGTCCCAAAATAAGGATGAGTACTGCCAGTCTCATCATCATCTTACTGCACAGAACAGAGAAGGAAACGAAGGAGAAGAGTGGACAGTGGAGATGAAGGAGCAGAGTGGACAGTGCAGATGAAGGAGCAGAGTGGACGGTGGAGATGAAGGAGCAGAGTGGACGGTGGAGATGAAGGATACGAGTGGATGGTGGAGATGAAGGAGAAGGGTGGACGGTGGAGATGAAGGAGACAAGTGGACGGTGGAGATGAAGGATACAAGTGGACGGTGGAGATGACTCTTATCAGCAGCCTCAGATTCTGCTATAGACAATAAGGAGAAAGAGACTGAGAACACAAAAAAGATGATCTGAGTACCAAACTCACAGATCAACCACGCCGCTGGTTTGTTATGAGAACAACTCTGCCCTCATGTGGATGTGTTACATAACTACATGTGCAACGTCCTGCAGTGACTGAGACACGAGGCACATGCTTAGGAGATGGCAGTGTAGAGATGACACTTGTCACGGTGGCAGTCCGTTGGATGTCCGACGGGCAAATAAGAAAGTCCACACAGTTGAATTTGTAAACTTGAAACACTGGGAACGGAGAGTGACTGGAACTTTACTTGTCCACTTAAAAACAGCTACATACACCAGTGCAGGAAGAACAGTTCAACAAGGTCAGGGAGGAGAACACAGAATGACGGCAGGCCTACAGTCTGAGTTATCTGTAGGACTCCGCTCCTGGACACACACACTGGAGGAGGACACAACACTCCACTAACACTCACTTGCAGGTGGACACTTGAACACTGCACGGCGGCTCCTTCTCTCACTCTCACTCAAGGTAGGGGTCCTGGAGTTGGAACATCAGGGTACCTCTCCTCTGTTTCCATTCTTCACCACGTGAGGGTTGAAGATACCCCCATGTGGCCGGCACTCTCCCTCCACACTCTACAGTTGAAGAACTGGAACTCTGAACAACTCTTGCACACACTGCACTCCTATTTATACCTTTCATACCCATGTGACATGACAATTGGTTACAATTTACAGACATATTTCAGACATTCACAGACATTAACCTCTTACATGCTGCAGCTGTGCAATACACATAACTAAAGACAAGACAATTTGCACAGTGCATCCACACTGAAGCGCAAGCAGAGAGACTGGGACAAAGAAGGGACCGCCATGTTGGTTTGCTCTAGGTAGTCAAAATAGCTGATGGCTTCGCTCTATAACTATTAGGGTGAACACCCACTGGCGTTTTTTTAATGCTGCGATATCGCTGCATTTTTTTAACCCGATTGTCAATGGGACTTTCTAATGATAAAAACACATCGCACAGAAATTGTAAAGCACAAACCTGCGATGTGTTTCTGACACTAGAAAGTCCCAATGAGAATCGCATTAAAAAAACGCAGCGATATCACAGCGTTAATAAAAAGCAAATGGATGTGAGCCCTTAGGCCTCATGTCCACTCAAAAAATACAATCCGCGCGGATTTGCTTTAAATGGCATTTTGTTTGCATGCAGATATCCGCATACATTGCTATCAATGTTATAGCAATGTTGCGGAATCCGCGGTAAATGGAGCATGCCGCATTTTTTCTCCTGCGCATGAAAAACGCAAATCATTTAAAATGCCATCCACGGGTGCAAAAATCAATTTAATGGACCCGTGGATGGCAATGATTCCCTATGGGCAAAATCCGCTGTGGAATCCGCAATTCCATTTACCCAGTGGACATGAGGCCTTAGGCCGCTTTCACACAGATGACAAAATCGCGTGATTTTCTTGAAATGTAAGTCATCCCCTGAAAATAAGCCCTAGCAAATTGAAAAAAACCTCCCCCCCCAAAAAAAATAGGACACTGTGCCTCTTTTGGGGCAAAAATTAATATAAGACAGTGTCTTATTTTTGGGGAAACATGGTAGTAGAGTTATTGCAAGGAGGAGGGATTAAAGAGATTACCGCTAGAAGAGTTATAACAGGGAAGGAAGATTTCGGGGTCGCTGCTATAAGATTTATTTCAGGGAGGAAAGGTTAAAGAGGTTGCTACTATATAAGGCTAGGTGAACACTATTGTATTCGGGGCAGTGTTAATCCGCGGACAGCACATGGCCCCATTATAAGCCTATGATATTATGCACATCTCACATATGTGCAGGAAGTTTGTGGACCGACGCATGTGCAGATCCTTTGTACCCATCTGCATGAGCCGGTCTGTGAACCTCCAGCGCATGCATGAGATTTCATATTGTGTATAATAGAGATGGGCGGTTTATGGCGAAGCCTCCAGGCAGAAGAGATGGTCCGGCCCACGCACCAAATCCCTGCATGCTGTATATTAGTATGCAGCACTGGAAATTTTATAACAAGTTTTCTGCAGGTATGCTTTCTAGTGAAATGGTGTTTGCATATCTTAGTGGTGGACATCTCTTGGCGTCCTCTGCTGTTGTTCGCAATGGAACTATTTTTTTTTTTATTGCACTGTATCAGGTCTTTCTGTAAGTATCATTTATCTCATCAAGTGCCGTACTGCGGCCATACACAACACCACACGATAGAAGGTCCGGATGCTGTCAGCAAGTGACAGTCGCTATGCATCCACATTTGACCTTCTGGTTTTCGTTTCTGCTTTGCAGCCCCGCTATATGGCTGCAGCTGTGACCAGAGGGGATGTTGTTCACTGGTCATATGGGTAATGTGGCTTCCTGCGGACACGTTTCACGCTCAGACGCTGCTCAAAGTGCTGCCAAAACCATCGCGTATAGATGAGCTGTGGCTGCTCACCCCCATCAACAGTATCATATCCATCGTTATTATCAGCACTGTTCTCAGGACCGCAGCTTCAGTCGGCTGAAGGGTTGTACAACATGGCAGCTTTCCTACAAAGACCATGCCATTCCTGTCCATGTGTCGGGTATTCGAGTGCATGACTGCACTACCAGATGCAGAACAAGAGGTGTCACTGGGAAATAAAGAGCACTCTTTAATCCTGGACAATCCCCTTAAATGGGTTGTCCAGTTGTAATCTATGGATAGCCTATCCCAAGGGCAGGCCATAAATAGTAGATTAGCGGGGGTCTACCATGCACCCCTGCAGATCAGCTGTTTGCCATCCAGTGAGGTCATGCTGATTTGTGCAGGAAGCAGACAGCTCCATTCCTACTGTCATGGTCAGGTGTTTTTTTGTTTTTTTAAAGTATGAAAAGTTAACATGATGGGTGGGGGACAAGTGAGCGTGCAGATTCCTATTAGGAAGGTCCTGTCTAAAGTCCTGCTGGGCTGATGATACACTTTTAGTGACAGTTTTGCATGTAGGTTTTTGAGACAAGTACAGAAGTGGAACCAACAGGAAGAAGAAGTAGTAGAAGAGCAGAAGTAGCGGTAGCGAGAGGGAAAAGGAGAAGCACAGAAATATCTCTGAGAGGAAGGAAAAGTAGAGGTCAGTGTCATGTCTCATCTACCTGACTCTATTCATTGACATGTATAACCTGTACTGTATCTGTAAGGGCTCATGTCCACGGGCAAAATAAGAATTAAAATCCGCAGCGGATTTGAACTCTTCTCCTGCTTGCAGATCCGCATCCCATAGGGATGCATTGACCACCCGCGGGGTAGATAAATACCCGCGGATCGTCAATAAAAGTGATTTAAAAAAAATGGAGCATGAAAAAATCTGGACCATGCTCCATTTTCATGCGTGTCTCCCGCGGGGACGGCTCCCGCGGCGCCATCTTCTCTCAGTCGCGGCCGGATCATTTTGCTTCGGCCCGGCGCATGCGCGGGGCACGTCACCGACGTCATCATGCACATCCGCCGAGCCGAAGAAAGAAGATCCGGCCGCGACGAGAGAAGATGACGCAGCGAAGGAAGTATCCGGAGCGTGTGAGAGGTAAGTTAATTCTGATTTATTCCTATTTTAAGTGCTCATGTCCGCGGGGCAGGAGGGACCCGCTACGGATTCTACATGGAGAATCCGTAGCGGGCCTGATTTTCCCCGTGGACATGAGGCCTAAGTGTTTGCCTTCTTTAGTTTGTCCCTTCTGGTTCTCTGTACCCCCTGTGTTGCATAACCCCTCCCTTTCCTCCTGCTAGGGAGTTTCCTGTCTATAGCCTATGTGTTAGGTCTCTACTCTGTGCTCTGGCTCATCATCATTCTTTTTACCTACTGCTGAATGTGCATTATACAAGATTTCTACCTGAATAAACCCTGGAATCTTCTCACATGCCTCTGCAGTCGAGTTGGATGCTGTCTGACAACATATACCTGGTGTGAGTACTGGTTCATAACTACAAGAGAAGTTACTTCAGCCGATACGCTTACAGCCATGTTATTGAGTCAGAATAGTAAAAAGAATGTATAAATACAGCCAGACACTGCTGTAAAAACTCCTCCAGCAGCTCCACATACAACCACAGCTGCAGCTCATAATCTCCCACCAAGCTATAACTCTCCTCAGTGTTACCTCCATCCTGTGTGCTGCATCATGGCTGAAGGACACTCTGAGGCACAAGCTAGCATGGACCCTAGCCTGCAGTCTAGTGAGAGAGACAGGCGCTCTAATAAGCCAACCTGGAAAGTTAGAGAGAACCTTGAAAGTCTCAAGCAGGAACTTTCCTCTGACATTTTAAAACTGTGGGAAACATTACTAAGTCATGTCTCCAGCATTCAGCAGAGTTTGTCTTCACTCCATGTGTCACCACTAGAGGGAGCCCTGCAACAGCTTCGTGCAAGGTATGAACATTATAATATAAAGGTCCAGGAGTACGAAAATGCTTTGAGAAAATTAAACACAGAGGATTCCATAGAGGAATTGCAAAGCTTCCAACATCTCAGTGTAGGAAGAGACAGCTTAGTACGCGACATTAAGTCTAAGACAGAAGCGAGAATTGCGCAACTTCAGAAGGTGTCATCTCACATTTCTGACTCTACCAGGCACTCCAAGCGTACATCTAGGTCACGATCTTCAAAGCATTCCACCCTCAGTGAGCAGCTTCTAAAAGCACGCGTAGAAGCGGAAGCGACTGAGATACAGGCCGTCTTTGCGCAGAAGAAAGCGGAAGTGGAAGCTGCCCATAAGGAAGCAGAAGTGGAAGCTGCACATAAGAAAGCAGAAGCGGAAGTGGAAGCTGCACATAGAAAAGCGGAAGTGGAAGCTGCACATAAGGAAGCAGGAGTGGAAGCTGCACATAGAAAGGCGGAAATAGAGGCTCTGGAGAAACAATGCGAACATGCTACAGCCGTAGCAAGGTTAAGAGTTTTAGAACAAGCCACGAGTCAGAGCGAAAGAGACAGCATTGACTTCAGCGGAATGGATGCAGAGGAACCTCTCAAGCGTACAAGAAACTATGTACTAAGCCAATGCTTCAATTCCCCATCTGCCGCAAACATTCCAGACAAAACAGACGTCTCTCCAGAGCGGCAGGCCGCACATCCTTCCACAGCACCAGGCATGCAAAGTCAGCACAGAACTCCGCTCGTTCCTCACACCAACCTTCCATCCTATATGGAGCACCAAGGCTCTGCACCCCAGCAAGCTTAATATACCGGTATTCATGGACAATTCAAAATACCAGCGGTTCTCCAAACCTCTAGCAATTACATGGTTCCATATCCACATGTCACCAAACCTATGGACTTCAAACCAGCTCCCAGGCTGAATACCCTGACAGCCCCATATGTACCTACGTCTCTCATGCAAAACACCACAAACGATGTGATTAGCACCACTCAACCAATTTCACACCTGAAGTCAGAGAAAACCGACATGTCAGAGTTTGCAAAATACATGGTACGTCGTGAGCTCACCAAGACAGGACTGATAAGGTTCGACGACCAGCCTGAGAATTACAGAGGCTGGAAATGTGCCTTCAGAACTGCAACTCACGATCTCGGCATTACTGCTTCGGAAGAACTAGATCTACTGATCCGGTGGCTTGGCCCACAGTCTACAGAACGAGTAAAGAGACTCAGATCTGTTCACATTGAAAATCCAGCAGCAGGCCTTGCAGCCGCTTGGGAGAGACTGGAGAGAACCTATGGTAGTCCTGAAGCAATAGAAAATGCTCTGTTCAAACGTCTGCAAACCTTTCCAAGGATATCTGCTAAAGACAATCAGAAATTCCAAGAGCTCTGTGACTTACTGCTAGAGCTACAGCTGGCCAAGGGAGACACTCACCTACCTGGCCTCAGTTACCTGGACACTGCTCGTGGAGTAAACCCAATCGTGTCAAAGCTGCCATACAACCTTCAACAGAAGTGGACCGCTCTGGGGTCAAGATATAAGAGAGAAAATCAAGTCTCCTTTCCTCCATTTTCCTACTTCTGTGAGTTCATCAAAAACATTGCAGAATCCAAGAACGATCCAAGCTTCTCCTATGAGGAATCCAATCCCGGTCCACATCCATTCAAGTCTGACAACCCACGCATCGACTACAAAGGCCGCAGAGGTCCAGTGTCATTAAAAAGGACTGATATTTTTCCCTCTACTTTGTCAGCTTCACAGGGAGTCAGTTACAAGAGCAATCAAGATGAAAAGGTTGAAAACCCTAATCGCCTGTGTCCCTTACATAAGAAGCCTCATCCCCTCAAGAAGTGCATTGGCTTCAGGAAGAAACCACTCCAGGAACGCAAGGAGCTTCTAAAGAAGTTTGGGGTATGTTTCAGATGTTGCGCTTCTACTGAACACATTGCTAAAGACTGTAAAAATGCCATCAAATGCATTGAGTGTAGTTGTGAAGATCATGTACAAGCTCTTCACCCATCTCAACCTAGAACCGCACCAGCTACAAGTTTCCCTACCCCACCAACGTACGGCGGGGAGAACACAGATCAAGCAGCAAGTCCTACCACTGTATCTTCTTCATGCACAGAAGTCTGTGGAGAAGGCATTTGTGACCAGTCCTGTGCAAGGATATGCCTAGTCGATGTGTACCCCCAGGGTCAACCAGAAAGGACTATGAAGGTGTACACCATCCTCGATGACCAGAGCAACCGATCACTTGCAAGGTCAGAACTCTTTGATTTGTTTAACATAAAGGGAGATGTTTACCCATACACCTTGGGTACATGTAGTGGAGTGACAGAGGTCTCGGGGAGAAGAGCCAGTGGACTTGTAGTAACCTCTCTTAAGGGCAATCTTGAGATACCCCTGCCCACACTTGTTGAATGTAATCAGATACCATCCAATAGGGGAGAGATCCCTACACCAGAGGCCGCTTTCCATCATCCCCACCTAAGGGCTATAGCTAACGAAATACCAGCCCTTGACAAGAGCGCAGAGATCCTACTTCTGCTGGGTAGAGACATTCTTAGGGTGCACAAAATACGTCAGCAAATTAATGGACCTCATGATGCACCATTTGCCCAGCGCCTTGACTTAGGATGGGTCATCATAGGCAATGTCTGTATAGACAAGATGAAAAAGCCAACCAAGATTTCCTCATTTAAAACACACATCTTGCCAAATGGCCGCGGTACTTATTTTCATCCATGCCCACACCATTATCGGGTGAAGGAGAAACTGACTAACAGTAAGTGGCACCACGACCAACAAGACAGTACAAACAGTTTAATCTGGGATGACAGTCTTGGATCAACAGTGTTCAATACAACAAGTGACGATAACAAGTTGGCACCTGCTAGAGAAGACATTGAATTTCTCAAGGTCATGGAAAGGGAATTCACCCAAGATGACTCCAATAGCTGGGTAGCTCCCTTACCCTTCTGTTCTCCAAGAGTAAAGCTACCTAACAATAGGCAGCAAGCTACCACTAGATTCTCCTCTCTGAAACGCACTCTTGAGAGAAAACCAGTAATGAAAAAACATTTCGTAGACTTCATGCAGAAGGTATTCGATAGAGACCATGCAGAACCTGCGCCACCGGTAAGGGAAGGAGAAGAATGCTGGTACCTTCCGTCCTTTGGCGTGTGTGAGGGTTATGAACATGAAAACTTATATATGTATACATTTCATCCATCTGTAATATACGTTTCCGGAGGCTGTAGGCCTAAATTGTACACTCTATTCTGTGTCCTATGAAAAGGTCTGCTAAATGCTCGTACATTTAGCTTAGTACTTAATTACATTAAGTACAGGTGTAATCTTAAGCGTCCATCATGTCTCCAAGAGCTTGTTTATCTCGTTACACTGATCAAAAGGTTGTATGGAATGCTTTGTTAATGTAGAGTGTGATGATAATCAGGATACCAGACACGATGTCTACATACAAACAAATAAAGCATTGTTTATAGAGAAGACAAAATTATGTACCAGTAAAACAGGTCGACCTCTGTAAAGCAGTTCAACCTCTGATACGCCTACTATTTTTTTGTATAAGAAAGACAATGTACACAATAAACTCAGATTGCTCTAAGACACGACCGTGATGCCTGTGTCTATTGCTTTCTCATGGTGGCCGGCATAACCAGCTCTGATTTGGAGCCCCACAGCATATTAACGTAACATGGATTTTATCCATAACAGTAATTGGCGCCCGATCGCGGGGCTTGATGGAACAAGAGGACCACCTACACCTCGAACCCCCCCGGACCCAGATGGGATAAGGAGCCACTCGGAACCACGGATTGACAAAAACTGCGCAGTAAGGTAAGGTTTTATCTTGCCACAATCTATCCGTGCTTCCTGGCTGCTCCTTTCCTGTCCGAGGGGTAAGAAGTGCATGCCTCTTATAAATCTTCAAGCTTTTTAAGAATTCATATGGTGGGCTGAATATGCTGTGCGGGTGTTTAACTGTTATTGTCTTTATTTGTTACCTTGCATGGTCAGTGTACAGAATATGAAACCCTCTTGCCGATCTCTGGAAGGCATGGTATAAATTGTACCAGGGAAGCCTAAAATTTTCAGGGGATAAAATCCCTGATGGGAGCCTCTTATAGGTATAAGAGAAGTAGTTGAGACGGGGGGAAATAAGCAGGGTTGGGAAGTACCGACACTTTTAGACAAGTGAGGAAGTACTGACACTTAAAAAAGTAGTAACTGACATGCAAATGTTTTTGTCTTTATGTGTGTGTATAAATGGAAGGACCTGTATGAGAGTTAGACTGTGTTATATGGTGTATACTGTCCGGTAACCAGAAACGAAATGAAGCAAAAATGACCAAATGCTGAGCCAGACCACAGGGGGTGGAGCTAGGTGATGTAAGGAGATGGGAGGGAAGAACAATAGGAACAGGTCTTGCTCCACCCTACACACAGTCCAGCCTAGGTGAGAAGTGTGTCTCCATTTTAAGTGGATGTTGGTGTATATATATGTATATTGTGGTAATGTATAGAGTGAAGGTCACTCTTAGACTCCATGTTAAAGGGGTTGTCCCGCGCCGAAACGGGTTTTTTTTTTTTTCAACCCCCCCCCCGTTCGGCGCGAGACAACCCCGATGCAGGGAGGTAAAGAAAGCTCACCGGAGCGCTTACCTGAATCCCCGCGCTCCGGTGACTTCTCTACTCACCGCTGAAGATGGCCTCTTCCTCCGTGGACCGCAGCTCTTCTGTGCGGTCCACTGCCGATTCCAGCCTCCTGATTGGCTGGAATCGGCACGTGACGGGGCGGAGCTACACGGAGCTACACGGAGCCCCATAGAAGACTGCAGAAGACCCGGACTGCGCA
The DNA here is from genome assembly GCF_035609145.1 of Eleutherodactylus coqui. Classification (NCBI taxonomy): domain Eukaryota; kingdom Metazoa; phylum Chordata; class Amphibia; order Anura; family Eleutherodactylidae; genus Eleutherodactylus; species Eleutherodactylus coqui. Next base: position 204,559,061 of record NC_089839.1, read on the forward strand.
AGCGCGGCTAATTTGGCCATCGGAGGGCGAAAATTAGTCGGCACCATGGAGACGAGGACGCCAGCAACGGAACAGGTAAGTATAAAACTTTTTATAACTTCTGCATGGCTCATAATTAATGCACAATGTACATTACAAAGTGCATTATTATGGCCATGCAGAAGTGTACAGACCCACTTGCTGCCTCGGGACAACCCCTTTAAGTCTCTCACTTGAACAAATGGAGTGACCAAAGGAGGGGCATCTAATTTTATTCCTGAGACTAGTTGTGTGAGATAATAGCCCAGGATTACCACAGTGTATATATGTATATACAGATTCGTGGAATATGTGGAATTCAAAAATATTGAGTTGTGTTAATTTGAATATTATTGAATTTAGATATTAATATGAGATAATTGTGTACTTGAAACACCTGATAAGTACTTTAGTCAAATTAATAACAAAAGTTCTATTTAAAGTGTATCTCACTTTCAATTAACAACAGTATTTTATTTGAAGAGTGTATAAAGAAAATAATAATAAAAATAATAAGCCTCTTGGTGTACATAAACCGCCAGCCATTGTCCATACTGCTTGTAAAGAGGATAAGGTGCGGAAGACTGCACAGAAAAATAGTGAAACAAACAATTGTTTTATGTGTGTGAAAGAATAAAAATAATAAGCCTCTTGGTGTACATAAACCGCCAGCCATTGTCCATACTGCTGGTAAAGAGGATAAGGTGTGAAAGATAGCTAAAGAAATTGGCAAATGAATATTGGTCCCCATCCCACTTATTAGGGTCCCAATCAACTACAGTATGATCCTTTTATAGTGTCTTACTCTCTTTAAAGCGTAATTTGAACTAAGTCTTGCTCCTTGCAGCAATACATAAATGGCGCTGTGAACAGGATTACGCAGAGAGTAATACACTAGTTTGTTTTAAAGGAAAATTTTGATAAACTGATAGTTGAAGAATTTCTTGTGATAATCGGGCTTAGTGTGAAAATGTCGCCTTTTAAGAAAATCCGCAATAGTACGAAAATGTCGGTAGCTAAGAACAAAGAAGTGTCCGATGAATTGTTAATTATGCCAGGGTGGAATAAAGCCCCCTATAATATATTGGCCGCTGAGTGGTCGCAGTGTGGTGAATATCAGTATGTGGGTAGAAATGGGCATAAGTTGTATTGTGTTTGTCATTGGGTAGCCTATTCTGAGCAAATTGTGTAAAAACCGCGGTACTAAGAGTTTTTCTTATCTATACATAATTCGCTCATTATTGGAAGTCTGGTGTACAGTAAATACAATCCCAATTTCTACTTCACATATTATCAGTCCGTATAGGAATGAATAAAAAACCCCTTAGTGAGTGTGAATTTGCAGTTTTGTAAGGTGGGGGCAAGTGTATTACATTCTGGGTTAATCTTAAATAGACAGCCCAGGTTAGTTACACACAATAGAAGATGGTCACAGGCAATGGAACCTGTTATACAGCTTTGCTATCTGTCTGGACAAGTTTCTGTGTTCTATAGAAGAAAAGATAAATTTCAAAGGGTGGGGAGTACTGGGCTTTAGAAGACCTACTTGTCTTTGCAAAGAAATCTGAATTAAGAATTGGTTATATTTGGCTACACAGGAAGTATGTTGTATTATATATATATATATATATATATATATACTGTTCAGTAGCTGAAAATGAAATGAGAAAAGAATTCAAAGATGTTCTCTCATTGTCGGGTTAGTTCCCTCTTCCATCTTCACCCCCTCCTTCATCTCAATTCCAACCGTCTCCTCCCCACCCTATGCCAAGTCATCCACTCCAAGGTCAAACATTGGACTGGAGGGATGGACCTGCTGGCATTGTGGACAACAGAACCCGGATTGGAGAGAGAGCTGCCCTGCTTGCGGAGCTCCTCGGCACAAACCGGTTATGCCTATGCTCACTAGATCCTAGGCTAGTGAGTGGAAGCATGAGGACAAGAAAGAGATGAAGGGAGCGGAGGGTGATATAGAAGTATATGTAAAACAGGGAAGGCAGTGGGAACGATAATCTAAAATTATGTGAAAGACTATTGTGGCACAGATTGGGATAAAATTAAACATAGAGAATTGAGAAGTGGTAAAATATTTTTAATTTGTCTGAAACATTGGGGGAAAAGAAAAAAAATTGAGAGAATCCTCCTTGTCTCTTTCCAATATCACACAAAGAGAAGGAAGAAAGTGTAAAACAATTCTATGCCCCCCCTTCAACAACGTTTGTCAGATCTGGGATATAGGGGCATAGAAGAGATGGGTAAACATGTACTTAGTATGGCCTTTGTAGAAGGTCTATTGAAATCCCTAAGGTCATAGATAATAAGCCAGAGTGGAGACAGTCTGAATCTCCGGCCCTTTTTCAGACAAAAGGGCATTTATTTAACTGTCCTGCAGGCTTGGACTCCGCCTGAGGGGACTGTGCTGTTGCAATATGTTAATGACTTTCCAGCTTTGTGCTGAGGATCTGAAACATGTCAATCTGCATCTATTTCTCTTCTAAAATTTTTTTTTTTAGCAGAAAATGGCTGCAAGGCTTAAAAAGGAAAAATTACAGCTTTGTAAACAAAAGGTTGTTGTCTAGCTCAAGAAGGCAGACATCTCACAGAACGACGCAGGGCTGCAGTTCAAGCCATTTCTGTATCTTCTTCTGCTGCCAAAGCTTCGCACCTTTTTGGGACTTGTCTCATACTGCCGTCCCTGGCCTTTCATGCGACAGCAGTATTGACGCAAAAACATGGAGGACGTCCATGGTCACTTGGGTATTACTCCGGTAGCCCGAGGAGCCCCCTCCTGTGTCTGTGCGGTGGCAGCAGTACAAGTAAGGGTTGACAAGTCTTCTGAGTTGGTCCTGAACTACCCCCCCTAGTGGTTCTCACCCCTCATGACATCCAGAGTATACTTACTCAAGTACAACCTAAACATCTGTCTCTAGCTCGTCAAATAAGGTTGCAATGTGCTTTGCTCATGCCCCCCCTTTAATATTTCTTTTCAATGGTGAACCTGGCTACTCTTCTTCCAATCGAGTATCCTGTTTCAAATGGGGGAGGGGGAGGCATAGGTGATCAAATGGGGGAGGGGGATGCATAGGTGATCTATGTACTACAGATCAGCTGTTTTTAAAAAAATTTTTGCAAATAAGAACGTGATCTATTTGGAATAGAATATCAGCATGATTGTCTAGCATTGATGCAACAAGAAAGTTTAAGTTTTAAAGAGTTATTGAAACCCCTTGTTAATACATATTTTGAGTTGTATTTTATAGATGGTACCAGGGTGATTGACGACTCCACACCAGATGTTCACACAACAAGATCTCTAAAAGCAGAATGCCTCCGCATGTCTCGGTACAAGAAGGGGAACTGAAGGCCCTCACTGAGGCGTGTAGAGTGACAGAAGGTAACCATTTACACTGACTCCTGGTATGTATTCGGCATAGATCATGGTTACGGCCCAATATGGAAGGCCAGACATTTTTAAACTTCTGTAGGACAACCCATTGAGAATGGTGTAGCAGTACAGAACCTTATGAAAGCCCTACTCCTACCAGACAAAGTAGCAATCCTGAAGGTGAAAGCTCATACTAAAGCCAACAGTGCAGAAGCAAAAGGCAACGCCCTAGCAGACTTCAGCGCAGACAGCGGCCCTCAAGCCGTGGAAGAAAGAAGAAAAGAAGATACTGACCGCACAAGTCAGAGACTATGATTTGGACTTTGATAAAAATTTGAACATTGATGTACTAAAGACATTACAGTCACAAGCCAGCAAAGAAGAAAAAGATAAATGGACTAATATGAGAGCAGTAGAACAGGGTGGCGTATGGCAAACAGTCAATAACTTGCCTACCACGATCCCTGTACCCCATGATGGCCCAGCTGATCCATGGAAAAAATCACCTATCGAAGGCAGCTATGTTACCTACGCTTGAGAGAGAAAGGGTTGCCCCCTGGGTTCTTTGTAGCTGCTACATCATTTGTCCAGTTTTGCATGAGCTATGCCGTAAGCAACAGGGTAGAAGTAAATTGACCACAAAGGCACTTGCCAGGACCACTCTACCCATTTCAGGGATTGCAAATTGACAACATTCAGCTCCCACGTGTTGGGAAGTATGAATATGTGCTTGTTGTTGTTGATGTTTTTCAGGTTGGAGGCGTACCCTGTTACAAAAGTAAATGAGCAGGTAACCGAAAAGAAGCTCATGAATAATGAGCAGGTAACCGAAAAGAAGCTCATGAATAAGGTAATCTGCAGATACGGGGTACCAGAGGTAATCTGCAGATACGGGGTACCAGAGGTAATCGAGTCAGATAGAGGTACACATTTCACAGGTGAAATAATGCAACACTTCATGTCTGCCCTGGGTAACTTCCAGGCATTTGACACCCCCTTATCATCCACAAAGAGCCAGAAAACCATTGTGCATTATAATATTTCTCTTCAGGCAATGAAACCCTGCACCAGAGGAAAACGAAAATGGTATGATACCCTATTAGGGGGAATTGGTACAGGTGTAGGGGTTCTGAACTCTATAGATTTAGAGGTGATGAAGAATAAAATGGCTGGGGTAGGACAGGATGTTTCTAGATTGATAAATGTTCAGGCACAATGCATGCCTTCCTTGTTCCTCCCCCGATGTCTTGCATTAGGATATGATAAGGATGTATTAACGCTTTTTAATCTGGTTTTGCGGTTTAAAAGGATTTGTTTGTAAATATGAGTAAATTCATGAACTATACACAATGTAGCCTGCAATATGTATATATGATTCACGAGAGGGACAAAGCAGTCAGATGTGATGACAAATAATGAAAAATTGTGGAGAAATATTCTCAATAATGTAATTCCAGTAGCATCTTGGATACGGCCCGGGGCTGATGGTGTAGAATGCTCTGATGAGTATAGCACTGGGGAAATGACTTTTTTTTATGATGTAAAGGACACAAGCCTGATGTGTAAGTCTGTAGTACTACCTGTGGTGTTCGGACCGCCTCTATATGCTTTACAATATTGGTTGCCCAAGTTCGCAGGTATGATGATTTATAGTGAAAATAAAACCCATGGTATAGAGAACTGTGAAGAAACACTGGATGGCCTAGCATGCGGACGGAGTACAGCCGCATATGAGCCATGTTTCCAGCAGCCTTCAATCAGCATATGTGATTGGACGGTGTTACCTGCTTCTTCTATATGCTGATAGAAGTTGGCCCCCAATATGTATATGTTCTTTGTTGCCAACCGAACTGGAACCACCAGTATGTATAATCTAACCACTCCATTGTCTGGATGTATACAGAACTTATCGGTGATACATAGATTTACAGAAACTTACACATTTTTGTCAGATGCTGAAGCAACATTAAGGTACTACTGGTACCCAGATACTATCCCTATGTCAACTCTGACAGTATCCTTGGGTAGAATTGTAAGACTAATGATAGATACTGAACACCTTTAAAAGCATTTGGATGTTACTAACCTCTCCCTTATGGAATTAGAAAAATGTATGGGTAGGAGATAAGCTAGTCAGCCTAGGTATTGAGATCCAGGTAGACACAGAGTATAACTGGTATGATATTTTTACTGAATGGTCACCTATTGCAGGAAAGATGATGGATTTTATGTTTCACCCTTTACTAATACTGTTTCTTTTGTTCATTCTTTTGAGTGTTTGCAATTTATGGACATTCTGTGGGATACGGAGACAAGCAAATTATCTGGAATCGCTCCCTCTACGATATCGTTAAAACAGTCATACGTAAAAGAGCAACAACAGTGGGGATCCGGCGAAGAGGATAGAAAGACCGGCAAGGGTGGCTTAGCACCCTTGATAGTACCACTACAAAGGCTCTTTTCAAGATGGACTGTTTCAAAATGGGGGACTGTGAGGGTTATGAACATGAAAACTTATATATGTATACATTTCATCCATCTGTAATATACGTTTCCGGAGGCTGTAGGCCTAAATTGTACACTCTATTCTGTGTCCTATGAAAAGGTCTGCTAAATGCTCGTACATTTAGCTTAGTACTTAATTACATTAAGTACAGGTGTAATCTTAAGCGTCCATCATGTCTCCAAGAGCTTGTTTATCTCGTTACACTGATCAAAAGGTTGTATGGAATGCTTTGTTAATGTAGAGTGTGATGATAATCAGGATACCAGACACGATGTCTACATACAAACAAATAAAGCATTGTTTATAGAGAAGACAAAATTATGTACCAGTAAAACAGGTCGACCTCTGTAAAGCAGTTCAACCTCTGATACGCCTACTATTTTTTTGTATAAGAAAGACAATGTACACAATAAACTCAGATTGCTCTAAGACACGACCGTGATGCCTGTGTCTATTGCTTTCTCATGGTGGCCGGCATAACCAGCTCTGATTTGGAGCCCCACAGCATATTAACGTAACATGGATTTTATCCCTATCAGCGTGTATCACCCCCGCAAGCCTGAACAAATCAGAGTTGTGTTTGATTCCAGTGCTCAGCATGAAGGTGTCTCTCTCAACAACCTTCTCCTCACAGGCCCTAACCTAAACAACAGCCTCATGGGCGTTCTAATTCGCTTCAGACAAGAACCCGTTGCGGTTATGGCTGACATCCAGCAGATGTTCCATTGCTTTATCGTTAAGGAAGATGACAGAAACTATCTCAGGTTCCTATGGCACAAGGACAATGATGTCAGCAAAGAGGTCATAGATTACCGAATGAAGGTACATGTCTTTGGCAACAGTCCATCACCTGCTGTAGCAATCTATGGACTGAGAAGGACAGCCCAAGAAGGTGAGAAGGAGCACGGATCGGATGCTCGGCAATTCGTCGAGAAGAACTTCTACGTAGACGACGGACTTAAATCCTTACCCACAAGCGCAGAGGTGATTGATCTCCTCACCAGGACCAAGGAAATGCTGTCTGCCGCAAACCTTAGGCTTCACAAGATTACCTCCAACAGCAAGGAAGTAATGAAGGCCTTTCCATCTGACGATCATGCAATCAACTTGCGGGACCTTGACCTCAGCTCTGAGGTTCTTCCTATTCAACGCAGCCTAGGATTGCTCTGGAATATCGAACAAGATACATTTATATTTCAAGTATTAGCTTGCGACAAACCTTTCACCAAGCGTGGAGTTTTATCGGTCGTGAACAGTTTTTATGATCCTCTCGGATTCATAGCCCCCATCACTATTCAGGGCAAGATACTTCTGAGACAGCTTACTACTGAGAATATGGATTGGGACACTCCCTTACCTGTTGAGAAACAACAAAGGTGGGAAAAATGGAAAAGGTCCTTGAAAGTATTAGAACAACTCCAAGTACCGCGCTGTTATGCTCCCAGTTCTCTTTCAGCTGCTGTCAAAAGGGAAATACACATCTTCTCTGATGCATCAATGGAAGCCATAGCTGCAGTGGCCTATCTGAAGATCTCAGGAGCCAACAATGAGCTACACTGTGGATTCGTACTAGGTAAGGCCAAACTAACCCCAAAACCTGCGCATTCCATACCAAGACTTGAACTCTGTGCAGCCGTGCTAGCAGTAGAGATCGCCGAAGTGATAAGGGATGAAATGGACGTCGCATTTGATTCATTCACCTTTTACACAGACAGTAAGGTTGTTCTCGGTTATATACACAACCAAACAAAACAATTCTACGTGTATGTAGGACACTGAGTAGAAAGGATCAGAAGTTTCTCCACCCCTAACCAGTGGCATTACATCCCTACAGAACTTAATCCAGCCGACCGGGGAACAAGAGCCGCACCAACATCAGATCTGCTAGACCACATATGGTCTTCACCTCCAAGTTTTCTATACGAAGATCCTTGTTTGTTACCTACCAATGCCATCTATGATCTGGTGGACCTAGTGTCTGACAAGTAAATCGGAGCCCTAAGTTCTACACTTTACACTTCCGTAACTTCTAAGGTGAAGCTGAAGTCACATCGCTTTGAACGTTTCTCGACATGGAGATCTCTCGTGCAAGCTATTGGCAGACTAATTCACATTGCTCAGTGTTTTGCAAAGAACGCATCGTCAAAGTGTAGTGGTTGGCATATGTGTAAGGCACACCCTACAGTCACAGAATTTGAACTAGTGCCTTTTCTTCCAAGGCAGGAAGTGACCTAAGGAAGCTATGATTATCCTACACAGCTCATGGCGGGGAGCAAATCACCGCAGACTGCAACTGAGAGAAACTGAAGAAGTCCACCTGTGGATTACCTTTGCCACAACAGTTGATTTGTTCATTTATTATTGCTGTTGCATTTGTTTATTTGTTTTTTAGGTTAAACAAGAATTTCTGGGCTTTGAAGGACATTATGTCAAAACAGTATTCAGTGAAATCTAAATATTTCAGACGGGGAGTGTCATGTCTCATCTACCTGACTCTATTCATTGACATGTATAACCTGTACTGTATCTGTAAGTGTTTGCCTTCTTTAGTTTGTCCCTTCTGGTTCTCTGTACCCCCTGTGTTGCATAACCCCTCCCTTTCCTCCTGCTAGGGAGTTTCCTGTCTATAGCCTATGTGTTAGGTCTCTACTCTGTGCTCTGGCTCATCATCATTCTTTTTACCTACTGCTGAATGTGCATTATACAAGATTTCTACCTGAATAAACCCTGGAATCTTCTCACATGCCTCTGCAGTCGAGTTGGATGCTGTCTGACAACATATACCTGGTGTGAGTACTGGTTCATAACTACAAGAGAAGTTACTTCAGCCGATACGCTTACAGCCATGTTATTGAGTCAGAATAGTCAGGAAGGTAAAGACACCCAGAAGCGACTCCAGCAGGAAGGAAAGTAGAGGCCCAGAAGAGGCTCTGGCAAGAGGGAGAAGTAGAAGTTCTTCTTGTATATTTCCAAGAGCTTTGAAAACCACGTCTGGCTTTGGTTCAAAAAACCACATGGGAAAAATGGCACAAAAATCTCTGTGTAACCCCAGCATAATGCAGCTGTATTTCCCATATCTACGATGAGGAGGGTAAAATGCTGGAGCACAGGTCCCTGCAATCCTCTGTACAAGGGGAATACAGCGCCATAATAGGAAATGTGCTGGTTCACTCATCTCTGGAATCTAAAGTGTAGTGGCCCAGAACATCATCCTGGTCCCCTTCATAAATGTCATACATGTTATGTCCTATGTAGCTGCAGTGTACAAAGCTTGTCTTGTTGTATCCAGTGTGTGTGTTGCACACCTGTGGCGCTTGAGAGGTTAACTCTAATAAAAATCATTGCCTGCATGTAGATGTATCAGTTTGCCATGTCATGTGGTCTATCAGAAGGTATAAATGTGAGAGTTTGAGAGCGGGAAGAGGTCTTCCAGCTTGTCTACTGAGAGAGTGCTAACACTGAGCCAAATGAAAGCACCTTCAATTGCCATGAGGTGAAGATGGAGGAAGAGGAGTGAGATCCCGTAGCGTGTGGAGTTTGGATGTGAATGAAGTGAGTCTCAAGATCTTGAAGCGAGAGCAAATTCTAATCATTCTGGATAGAGGAACCCACCCTACAGGACCAATTCACAGTACAGGCTTTTCCAGTGTGGCCGTCCAAAGACAGGAGCACCGCACCGAGGTACGTTACTGAGTTACACCCACGCGCCTGCCATGTGGGGTGTTTATTGTGTAAGCCTTCTTTTGAATAATTGTCTGCCAGAATATCTGTAGAGTGACCCCTACCCCCTTCCTCTTCTGGAGTTCTCCCAGTCCAGGAGCGGTGCCGTACAGATAACGTGGACTGTAGGATCATTTTTCATCCTGTGTATCCTCCCTGACCTCTGAGCTTTAGCCTGCTGGCACTTAAAGTGAATTCTACCTGCATTGCTTTGAATACCTGTGTTGTAAACGTTTATCCTTTAAGTAAAAGTTATACCGGGTCCTAACCGTTCCTGGGGACCCGAGGTACTATACACAAGCCTCTCTGTTCTTTTCTCCACCGCATAGCATACTGGTGTGTGGGAACGGTGGTGTCACGAGTGATAACTACTACTACCCCCATCAACCCATTTATTGGCATTCCCTATCCTATAGGGGTGTCGAAGGTGGCCTGCGATCCTGCTGTGGCCTTGGCTACATGATATCCCTCAGGGACCAGAGCCTGGTAAGTGCCGCCGTGACAAGCCAGCACTTATTCCTCCCAGCTCTGCACAGTAGTCAAGTGTCCAGGGTAATCCGTCTGGGGTATTGCAAAAGGACTCTGCTCTGGCAATGATCCAGCTGCATTTGTGGCCCTAGGGGAACTCTACCTGGAGTCAGAGCTAGAAACTCCTGGGCACCAGAAATCCATACACCATTGGTGCATGATCATTTCTTCTTCAGTCACCTCCAGAGCTGCAGTCACAATTTTGTTGTTGATTCTTGTCTTAAGGCCCATTTAGACAGGACGAATGTCGGGCAAATGATGCCTAATACTAGTCCCTGCACATACACGCTCCTGTACTGCTGCATGTGAGCTAGTATCGCTGGCTCACAGCGGGGCGGCTGCAGGAGATTTCACTCCTTGCTCTCCCCGGCCCTCTGCTGTTTACATTGAACTATCAGTGTTCAGCTCATCGTCCATCGTTTATGCAGCATAAATGATAGACAATAAGCTGAATGCTGACCGCTCACTGTAAATAGCAACTGTTCAGTACTGAACGGACGCTATGTTAAGTCAATGGAGAGGGGCAGGGAGAGCGAGGTGTGAAATCTCCTGGAGGCGCCATGCCCCTCTGCTGGCCGCTCTGTGAGCAAGTCAGCGATACTAGCTCCCGCGCAACAGCACGGAAGCGAATGTATGCGGGGACAAGTGTTGGGCATCATTTGCCTGACATTCATCCCGTCTAAGTGGGCTTTTATACTACTGGCCATAAACAGTCAAGTTTGATTGGCTGATTTCAATGTGTCCAGTCAGTCATCTAATATGTCTGGTGCTCTACGAACAGCAGATATGAAAGGGGATAAGGATCAGGAAGCTGGATTTTAATAAGCCAATCCTTTTATTCTCGGGAAGATAAGCCGCTGCCAGAGCAATCTGGAGGGGACAAAGGGGTCTGGAAAGGACAGGGGAACTTGAAGGGGACAGAAGTGTATGGTGCCATTTATCTTCTCTGCAGTCAGAACACATGCCCGCTCAGCCAGACTATGCACGTCGGTAGGGGAGCTGGTGCCCTAAACAAGCATTTGGCCAATGGCTTTCTTTATGTATCGGGTTAGCTTATACACCAGTCCTATTCAGAGCTACACTCACAATACTGATGTTATATGGTGTCTTATACTCCAGTCACCTTTAGAACTGTTTTTACATTGTGTCTTATACTGCAGTAGCATTTACAGCTGCCATCATAAATCTGCTGTAACATTACAGTATTTCTTAAGGCCCATTTACACACAAAGATAATCTTTCAAATGATTGAAAGTTTTAGCAATCTATTTGCATTAAGTATTAATGAACACTAATGTTCATTAAGCCTTAATCATCTTCATTTGCATGTAGGTGGTCCTCCAGGTGATGTTTGCAGAGCCCAGTGTGTGATTAGTCTGCATTGTTCTCCTCAGGGCTGCCAGCAGAGTGCAATGTTATCTCAGGTTTCCCTGGGAAAACACAGTGTGTTGAGAGATACTTTATCTCTCTGCGGCTGAACAATGGATTTTAGGTTTACCTTAAAATCATCATTCACACAAAAAGTGCACGATGCCCGCATTTACATGTAATAATTATCGCTCATTGGCAGTCGTTTGAACGAATTTTCAGTGATAATTATTGCGTGTAAATGGGTCTTTATACTCGGATTACACTTAGAACTGTTAGTAGTTGTTGGAAAGCATTTGTGATCAGACTCCAGCCTACAATCTTGTCACTGCTCTGCATGTGCAGCCTGAGCCCTCACAGTGCATTGTCCTTTGGTGAGAGGAGAGCAGAGGGTATATGAGCGCAGCTCTGGGTTTGTCTGGTGATATATAAGTGAAAAAGAACGCAAGCCACAAAATGTTTGACACATTTACATGTTTTTTTACATGAACACAGCAACAAGCACAGTACGTAAAAAATGCTGCTCCACCCTTCACAAGGGATGAGTGCCCGTCTCTCTAGAAAATGAATTGGACCCAAGTATGTGCCTCTTACACTTAAAGGGAATGTGTCATTGGAGAAAAGTTTTTTCCTTAAAGCACCCCTGCACTGCCAAGTGACTTTTCAAAATAAACTGTTGTGTGTTTACATGAGGAATAGAAGATATGTGGACATTATATCGCTTGTATCCTGTATTTATCACCAGTTTTCCCCTTTGCAAGCTCCATTCTGAATTCTCAGTGTTCCCAGAGCTGGTGGGTGGAGGCTGGGGCTGTGATTCTTCCCATAGAGAAGAAGAGATCCTGCTCCCCTATCTCACTGTAGCACAGCAACAGCATGAAGGACATTCTACAGCAGTGCTGAGCAGTTTTCCTTCCAGCACATTGACAGGATCCAATAGAACTTCTAGCTTTATTTGTTCCTACAGTGAGTAAGACCGTCTAAATTGATGAACCCCTTATGCATTTCAAGCAAAGATTCTTATTCTTAGCGTTTCATGAAATGAGAAGCTTGATCCTAAAATGCCACCTACTGAAACCACCTACTGAAAATTGTGACTTTTTTCAGTTTTATGCCAGTTTTTACGAAAATAGGCTTGTCTTAGCAGCAGGGGTGTGCCCATCCACAGTGGACATCATGATGTCATAATATATACACTCTTTAAATGATAATTGATAATGTCGTGTATATGCTCTATAGACGATACATCATGATGTCATAGTGTATATGCTCTATAGACGATACATCATGATGTCATAGTGTATACATTCTATGAACGATCTATATTGACATGTATTTTGGCCATGTAATGCGAGCAGAGTCACTAGAAAAGTCTATAATGCTTGGACAGATCTGTGGCAAAAGAAGACCTAGTCGCCAAAGAACATGATGACTGATACTGTCAGAGCTGATACTGGCATGGATATCACACAATTGAAAGAAGCCGTGCAAAACCAAAAAACATGGAGGGAGCTCGCCTGTAGGAGCCCCGAGGGTCGTGAACGGCTAACAATAACAACAAAATTGATACGTCACAGTGTATATACTCTATAGTTGATATATCATGAGCTCATAATTAATGCGCTAATGATGATATGGCACAACGGCATAGTGTTCACTGTATAGCTGATATAACATCATAGTGTATATGATCTATAGATGATATATCATGACTTCATAATGTATATGCCCTGTAGACTATATATCATGATGCACATCATTACTATGTGTTTGCTGTGTCAGGGTTATGAAAGCTCCCACCTCTGCCACTCTGCCCCTAGGTCATATCATCACTCAGGTCCCCAATATTGAAATCACGAACCATTAATGCGCTGGAGGTTTGTGGCCCATATGTGCAGTACATCTGAGAGGGATAAATACTTTTTCACAGCACTGAATTAAAATGCATGAGTTGTGTTCTCCAATGGTTTATGTGATCTCAGACACTGGACTAATCCCCAGACCTGATCATGGGACAGTGATTGGTTCGAACAACTCAATGGTTAATGATCTGAGTGTTCAGCATAGCTCTTGTGACCTCCACAGTCAGGATGCAACTTCTATTGGCGCTGTCCACCATCCGTACTGCTGACCCCACTATCACTGGGACAGTGACTGAGTCAGGACAGCAGGACTACCGCATGCACCACGAAGAGAGCCGGAGTGCTGATTGAAGTGATTTAAGATAGTAGGACGAAATCTGAATGTGCACAAGGAAGCAATGAGTCCTGTCAGGACAATCAGGAGAAATCCAGCTGCCTTCACCAGGATGCAGATGCTAAAAGTCTTCTGAGAGTGATCTGGGAAAAGAAGGTCAAGACAAGGAATGAATGCAGTGATTCCACAGTATAGTGGAGCTGCACTGGTTATATCAGAAGTGTATTGCTCATACTGAACCCCTACTGGTCATACTGGAAGTGTATACTGATCATTACCAGAGCTGCACTGGTCATACCGAGCCTGTATTGATTATACTAGTGTACTGATTATACTGTAGATCTACCAGATACATGGAGGTGTACTGGTAATTTGGGGGTCCACCAGTCAATCGGGGCGCACTGGTTATATGACAGAGAGTGGTTATACAGTGGTGCACGGTTTACAATAAGGTATACTGGTTATACAGGGGTACACTGGCTGCATCTATAGATGAAATGCCTCACACTGGGACTGAAGATGGACTAATAACTTGTAGTTAGAGAATTGATAAAACCCCAATATATCCGCCCTATCATATGTTCCTTGGTGCCTCACATCCCTCTTTTTGTTCACACATGTTCGGATGGAGTTATAAGTCACTGGGGTCCAATGCACTTGGCTTGAATCTGTCTTTCAAGGGATCAGTTATACACGGCAGCCATAACACCAGACTAAGGCCGCCTTCACACGGTCAGATTTTTGCAGTGGAATTCGCACCGCAGATCCGCAGCAAATACTGTCCATAGCATGCTAGGGAGAAGTTCTTTTCCTGCACACTTGTGGAAGCCAATTGTGCTTTTCGCAAGCAGAGGAAGAATTGCAGCATGCTCTATTTTTACGCGGGTGGCTTCTATTGAGCTCAATGGAAGCCGTTCGACTCGCGGCCCATCTCCAATTAACATTGGTGACAGGTTATGGATTCTGCGTCATCGCCTAGCGACGGCGCATGTCCGACAGCGAGCTGCTGGGTCTATCCACAGTACAGATGAAGAAAAAAAGAGACAGGTACGCGTAAATGCTCCTGCTATCAGGGTCGGATTCCTCTGTGGACTCCCGAATGCAGAATCTGCTCTGCCGTGTGCAGGCGACCTAAAGTCTTCATTGCCCTCTGTTATCTGGTCTCCTTGTGATTACATGTCCCCCAGGAACAAGAGTGTAAACAGGCGCAGATTTAATGCTAATCCTGCTTCATTCCAACAGTCCAACTGCAGGTCTCTGAAATCACTAGAAGGCTTATGAAGTTACTCTGTGAAGTATCTCTGTGGTCTGTTCTTATACGGCTCATTATCTTCCTGTCTGATCAGACCATTAACAGAAAAAACAAGCCAATCACATGCTGACTACTTGCTGATATCCCCTGTGGTCAGTTGTGATCTGTGGGGGAAACCTGACAGCAAGTGTTTAATTTTCCTGCACTTCCTCCGCGGGGGAACTGATACATTACATAGTTCTCATTGAAAACACTGGGTTCTAATGTAGGGATGTGCCATGTCCTCCACAGATGCACTTTACTCCACCTGATAGATTAGTCCTAAATAAGGCATCTCTGCCCCCAATCAGAAAGTTCATGGAAACTTTATAAACAGATGACTCCTGTAAACAGATCGGGATAGGCTGATACTATGTGAAGAGGATTGCTGTCAGCACTTACCTGTCCCATTCAGCAGAGTCCCGTTTCCATGTCCGGATATTTCTTTCCCATGTTGAAAAGTAACTTGACAGAAATATATCCCAGCGTGCGAGGAATCCACGTTGTCTATGGTGAGATGGGCGATTCTCTTACTGATGAATTCAGATGCGTCCGTTCTGGATACCCGGTCACAAAAATCCTTATTACTATCCGGCACTTCCGGCCTGATAGTCCACTTGAAGGAACCAATTGTCGTATCTTCAAATCCAGAGACGTTGTAGGTACACGGTAAGGTGACATCGCTGCTTTGGGTGGCAATTACCTAAGGGACCTAAAACACCTGGATCTCCAGGGACAGGAATCCTAGCAGAACAGAAAAGATACCCTGTAGGACAAGAAGTCGTCATCCAAAAATAATTCACACTAGACTCTAACTTTAACCTCGCTCTGACCACATGACTGTAACACAAGTGATGTGTCAGCGGGCTCATGGTTCACTGTGGCCTCATCATTTCATGGCAGATTAAGGAGATAAAAGTTCTGAAGTGTTACACCTCATATTGGAAGTTCCCACGAACAGCAACCAAATGCAGATTCAAGGAGGAGTCAATGCCGGTGAATGTGGCCATCGTTAGGATGAAAACCCGAATCTATCAGAGAGATTTCAGAAACGGCCAAATCAACTATCTGGTCCATTCCTAAAATGAAGGAAAGCGCCTCCACCCCTCCCAGAAGACCTGGAAGAGAACTAAAGTAAGTAAAGTGGATGTACTCAGAGTTCTCTCTTTGGTAAAGAAAACCTTTCACATCATCCATACAAGTCCCTCACACTCTGGAGGAGGTTGGCAAATCACTGTTACAGTCAAGAGACTTTATCCCAAGAACCAGAAGACATTAAAAAAAAGTTGCCTAGTTTATGGAACAAGAGTTTATGAACATATGAGACGAAGGTGAACCTGTGCCAGAATGTTGAGAAGTATAGGAAGGGTATCAGTACCACATCATCTGTCACATGTGATAGAGGCGGCGTTATAGCTTGGGCATGTATGGTGCCAATGGAGTCGGTCACTGGTGTTTACTGATAATGCATAGATAAGTAGGATGGATTCTGAAGTGTATGGAGGACGCCCTTATTTTTAGCAAAACTGGTAGGATGATGCTTCACAATATAAATGGAGAATGACCCAAAATATATCACAAAAGTAACCCAAAATGCTTATTGCTCCTCCCTTCCTTCCTGCAGTGATGTCCGAATGAACAGAGCATTGGCTGAGCATGCACGGCCACCATTTCTTTCATTTCAATGGAGCTGATGGAAATACCTGAGTGCTTGCTGCTCAGCTATCTCCGTCAGTCCTATTAAAAACAAATGATGCGGCAGCGTACTTGCACTACCAGCACTCCATTCAGTCTCCTCTTCACTCCCAGCGGGTGCAGTAAGCATGCAGTGAGGAGGATGGGACATGGGGGTTCTGTAGTCGTACTGTCACCAAGCAGCAACTGATTGCCTATTCTGTGCATAGGTAATAGCTTGCGATTTTGGTACAAAGTTTCTACAGCAAAGAAATGGAATATTCCTCAGTGGCCGAAGACAAAGCTAAAAGAGCCATAAACAAAGTGTAACTGTAAGCGGCTGCAGTGAAGTCAAAGCATCTCCATGAGTAAATTCAGCCCCTGGTAACATCCATACTGTAGACTTCAGTCACTGACTGTACAATATCTGCATGCAGGTGCTAATAATAATTCTTATATTTATGGAAGTTTGTCCAAATACTCCTGAGACTGTGACAATCCTTCACAGATATAGATTAAAATATAATGACATTTATTGAAAATTTCTAAAATTGTGGGCTCACATATAACACTTATAGACAATACGTAAAAAGGACAGGTAACATATAAGCAAAGAATAGGCCCTTATGGATATATGTAAGACAACGTATCTCTCGGATAGATTTTTAGAGATAGCTGCCGCTCATACAAATGAGAGAGGATATAACTCCAGAAGGTGAAAGAGTGATATCCACGTCTAAGGATTATTTGCACTTAGATGTTGATATGGTACAGGAATTGGTACCTGTACTAGGGCACAGTATTCTTATGTGTACTCTTGTTGCTAGAACACTTTTTTAATGACTTCCCATTGGTAGCACAGTTATTGTGTATACAGGTGCTAAACACATGGGCTCATTTTGTGTCAGTGATGCTGACCAGAACGTTTCGGAAAGCTCGCTCGACGCGTTTCCCTACCCATGTAGGGGGCAGTTCCTCAGGAGCGCGGGTAATTATTGCCCGAAAAGTACGTAAAGACAATAGAGCAACAGGATTAGTGCATCAGGACATAGTCCTGCTGCAGTTTGATACTGCTAAGGTGATGCCACCTGTTCGATAGTCACCTCTTCTTGCTTGTCACTTCCCGTGCGGTATCTGTGTTGGTACCGCTATCGGGCTCTCTATTTGAATATTCAGAGAGGGAGAGGGTCATTCATCCCATCTGGCATATAAGATGGTATGTGCCAGTATTTGAATGCCTCAGATAGCACTTCCGTGTAGCAGATGGCGCCCTTTAATCAGGCTTAGTCACCGGCTACTACGGCAAGGCCAGGTGATACCCTCCTAGAGAATTCCTGCAATATCCATTAGGGTACTTGCATTGGTCTGTAGATTTCTGTGACCAGTGTGGATTAATGCAATACCCAGATGGAAATTGTTCTGTCTCAGTGTTTGTTAAAGCGAATGCTTCTCCAGGATCTATGGCCGACCCTTCTCACACAGCTGGTAGTTATCCCGGGTGTGTGATGAGGGCACTGCCTACACAGGTGAAGCTCAGGTAAGTAGCAATATAAGTCTCAGATAGAGTTAGCTTCAGAGAATAGAGGGTTGTTTCGGCTAGACCTGGGGGATAATACCCCATTCAAAGTTCTTTCATAGAGACCAGGAAAGACAGAACCCCTACAGTGTCAGTCCTAGCTGGATTAGACAGGGGTAAGAGGCAGGGACAGAGCAAGAGAGGTAGCGCCTGCGGCTCTGATGGTGAGCGGCCGGCTATGAGGTGCTGGAGCTACTGACAGTGTTTAAATGGAGGTATGGCTCCTCCTCTATGGGAGGGGTAATGTCCTCCAGCCTATTGGGACTCCAGGGGGTGATAGTGGTTGTCCCAGGAAACGCCCACCTGATCATTGTGTCCAATTTCACATGCTTCTGCTTAGCAGAGCGATGGTAGAATAGAGTGATGCTGTTAACCCTTCTTTCACAGTTTGCTATTTCCCAACCGATCATTGGGAGTCTCAGTGCGATGTATTTACATCTAGCAGCCGTGTGCGAACTTCCGCGTTCCACGGTGGAACGCATGACGCGCTGCGCGGTGATGTCATCGCGCAGCGCGCCTCCTCATTGGCTAATGTATCAGGATGGGTGGAGCGTCGCATAGAAGTATCTCCTATGCCTTTTATCGATCGTTCCTTGGTGCGGTTTGTCCCTAGGGGGTACAGGTGTGTAAATCCTGTTACAGTGTCCGCCGCACGCAGGCTATATCGCGCGGCACGTCCTTGCATGTGTTTTAATGTCAGATGTCAGTGTGTGAGACATGACATCTGTATACCATCTGACAGGGGGCGTGAAGGGGGTGTGGTTTAGATTTAACCCCACCCATCCTGGATCCTGATAGAGCATTTATATATCGTAGTGAAGCTCATAACAAAGGTCCTGCCCCTTGATAGATTAACATATTACACCAGAAGGACGATAAGGAGGAATAATTGAAAGTAAATTCAAACAAACCAATAAAGGATAATGCAGTTAAGGGTACTAACAGAGGCAGACGTTTGCACAAGTTCTGCATGCACTCCTTTCTCTGTCATTTAGCACTCCATCAAAGTGTCATACATAAGTTAAATGATACCCCAGATATTAGATAGTGTTAGAGAATATATCAGATTCTGCTTGTAAGGTGCCGGAGAAAAAAATTTGCATAATATCTAGATATATATCTATAGGATGGTACCTAGAGAGGATTTGATGCATTCGACCATGCTCTGAAGATTCTTTGTTAGCATAGAAGGAAAATCGTCTTTTATATAGTAGAAGGAGAAGCCTCTCAAAATTTACAAAAAGCAGTTAAAGCTCAGTGTCGCATTAAGGCCTTCTGGTTTTACCGTGTTTAATCTAAAAATCCAGTTGGCCTCTTTTTGTAGCAGCTTTTTATCAGTATCACCTCGTCTTGTATTTGTCCGTAGGACCTCAATCCCTTGAAATTTAAGATCTTTTAGTCCGCTCTGATGGAAATCTCGGAAATGATCCGCTAGTGGGGTTGACTCTCCCCGTCGGATGTTGCCAACGTGCCCCAGGATACGATGCCGGAACTCCTGTGTGGTCTTTCCGACGTAGTTCCTGGGACACATTGCGAGTACGACAATTGATAAACCCGCGATTGGAGTATATCTTGTTTGTACTCGCACTCTTGAAGGTCTTACTTTTTAGAATGAACCCACATGCTTCGCAGCCGTGACACGGGAATGTTCCAGATGGTTTATGGCTGCTGAGCCAGTTCTCATTTGTGTCGGGGTCCAGGTGGCTTTTAACAAGATGGTCTCTTGTATTATGTCCTCTACGGAAGGTTATCATTGGAGTGGACGGCAGGATTTCTGTAAGGTCCGGGTCATTCGCAATTATACTCCAATAGTGTTTTAGTATATCCCTTACTTCGCGTGAGCCCGTATCAAATGTTCCTATAATTCTGGAGATTTGAGTATTCTCTCTAGATCGTGAGGTTAGGAGATCCCTTCTCTCTTGCTGTTCTGCGTATCTACAGGCGTCTTCGATGATGTCGCATGGGTAGTCCCTTTCTTGAAACCTCTGTTTTAGACCTATACTTTTTGCTTTGAAGTCCTGATTGTCAGAGCAGTTTCTTCTGACACGAAGAAACTGCCCTTTAGGGATACCTCGTTTGAGGCAAACGGGTGATGACTGTCCCATTTTAGGAGGCTGTTAGTAGCAGTTGATTTGCGGTGAAGCGTGGAAGTGATTGATCCATCATCCTCCTTGGATATCTGTAGATCCAAAAAAGTCACCGAGTTTTTATTTATTTCTGCTGTGAATTTTAGATTTAGATTGTTAATGTTCACTGTGTCAACAAAGCTCTTAAAGGATGACTCAGTGCCTCTCCAGAAAATCAGGATATCGTCGATGAAACGTAACCATAACAAAATCTTGTCTGACCATTCCGGATTTAAATAAATGAACTTTTCCTCCCACCAGCCCAGGTAGACGTTAGCGTAGGATGGGGCACAAGATGTCCCCATCGCGGTCCCCCTGAGCTGGTGGAAGTACTGGGTATTAGGGCGCCCACCCACTGGCGATTTTTTTCCCTGCAAAATTCGCAGCATTTTTTTCTCTGCAGTGGTCTATGGGACTTGTAATGTTAAAATCGCGATCGCGCAAAATCGCAATTTACCGCGAAATCGCGATTTTGCGCGATCGCGATTTTAACATTACAAGTCCCATAGACCCCTGCAGAGAAAAAAATGCTGCGAATTTCGCAGGGAAAAAAATCGCCAGTGGGTGGGCGCCCTTAAACAAAAAGTAATTATGGGTCAAAATAAACGAGAGGAATTCGAGGACGCAATTGTTATGTTGGGAGAAGTGTGATCCCCTTTGCTCCAGAAAAAAACGAGCCGCTCTAATGCCCCCCTCGTGTGGGATGGAGCTGTAAAGGGACTCCACATCGAGGGTGGCAAGAAGAGTCTCCGAGTCCACCGTGATGCCTTCAATTGTTTTGAGGACATCCATAGTATCCTGGACATGTGATCTTAATGATGTCACAAAAGGTCTTAGAATTTTATCTACATAGATACTCAGGTTCTGTGTAAGATTATTTATGCCAGAGACTATTGGTCTCCCACGAAGGGGAATTGTGCCCTTATGCACCTTTGGGAGAGCGTAGAATGTGGCTACGACTGGATGTTTAGGGTTCAGAAACTCCCACTCTTTACGATCAATGCATTTATTCTCAAAGGCAGTAAGCAGGAGTTTATCCAGTTCCATCTGGAACCGTGTGGTCGGATCGGAGGATAGTATCTTGTATGTATCGATGTCCTTGAGTAACGCAAGGCACATCGACACGTAATTCTCTCGATTCAAGATCACCACATTTCCCCCCTTATCGGCAGGTTTTATTACCAGTTTGTTGTTGGATTTTAATTTCTGTAGTTCTAAACTTTCTGCTTGAGATAAGTTAGGGTGCATTCTACGAGGTTTTAATGTTTTTAAGTCTTCTGTTACAAGCTGCTCAAAGATGTCCAACTCAGGACATGGACAAGCTGGGGGATTTTTTGTGTTTGGGGACTTCAGATCGGTGAATGGTCCGTGCCCCACCGGTCTTTCATTTTCTTCTTCAAGCTGTTGTAACATCTCAAGACCAGGAAGGTCAGAGACCTCCAGCCCCAGTTCCTTTGCGCGTTCACGATTTTTGATCATGAAGAACTTGCGCCATCTTAGTTTACGAGTGAAGAGGGAGATGTCCTTCGCCCACACGAACGCATCAAATTTGGTCGTGGGGACGAAGGACAGCCCCCTCTCCAGAACTCGTCTCTCATCACCCGATAGATGGTCAGATAAATTAATGACTTGTAGTTTATCTGAAGATACATGTGTTACCGCCCTCATGGTCGTGTTGTTAGGGTCAGGAACAGTCTGTGTGTCAAGGCCAACCTGAGGGTCCATGTTATCACTCAATAGTCTCTCCTCCCTCGCAGAAAGTACTGCGATATTGGCTGTCCTGATGCACTAATCCTGTTGCTCTATTGTCTTTACGTACTTTTCGGGCAATAATTACCCGCGCTCCTGAGGAACTGCCCCCTACATGGGTAGGGAAACGCGTCCAAACCACGCCCCCTGTCAGATGGTATACAGATGTCATGTCTCACACACTGACATCTGACACTAAAACACATGCAAGGACGCGCCGCGCGATATAGCCTGCGTGCGGCGGACACTGTAACAGGATTTACACACCTGTACCCCCTAGGGACAAACCGCACCAAGGAACGATCGATAAAAGGCATAGGAGATACTTCTATGCGACGCTCCACCCATCCTGATACATTAGCCAATGAGGAGGCGCGCTACGCGATGACGTTACCGCGCAGCGCGTCATGCGTTCCACCGTGGAACGCGGAAGTTCGCACACGGCTGCTAGATGTAAATACATCGCACTGAGACTCCCAATGATCGGTTGGGAAATAGCAAACTGTGAAAG